>NC_083435.1:41915071-42022091 GCF_020745735.1 Hemiscyllium ocellatum
ACTTCAAACTCCAGCTCACTAATTCTGAGCTGAAGTACTTGAAGCAGTAACACTTCGAACCACAATGGGGTCCACCACATCCCACATCATGCAGGTAAAATACATTTCCTGACCTCGTATCTCTATTTTGATTACACTGTTCTTAATTTGATTTTTTTTTTCTCAAAGTTTGGTACTGGTTTTTTAGGTTGTGGCCTGAAAATATTTCTCCCGTTTACCTTCAATCTGAAAGTAGCCTATAAAAAATGCCATATTAGTAGCTATGACAACTAATACACTTCTGGTTGCCTGCAGTATCACTCTTGTGTTAGGCCCTAACCCTGGGCGAAAGTGGGACTGCAGGTGCTGGAGATCGGAGCCGAGAGCGCAGCACTGGAAAATCACAGCAGGTCAGGCAACGTCCAAGGAGCAAGAGAATCGACATTTTTGGCAGAAGCCCTTCATTAGGAATCTTCAGGCAAAAGTCCTTCCTGATGAAAGGCCTAAACCTCTTGACCCTAACCGTAGGCTACCACTTATCCTGTTGAAAAAAATCTCACCAACTATGAGCCCCAGGAAAAAGAAAGCAAAACACAGTTCGTTCCTCTCTGCACCAACTTCCCTCATTGCCCACTAAATTCCTCGATTTCGGACCACATTCCACTCACGATGGGATCTCTCTTACGGGACTGTATGAAGTGTGAGGACAAATTGGATATGTTGTGTTAGAAAAGTGGACATGGAAAATGATTTAATTGAAATTTTTAAATCCAATGGAAATCTTACATTTTACCTCAGCAGAAGTACAGATTGAAAACTATTGGTAAAATGAATTAAAAGGTAGATTTGGGAGCATGTCCTCACTCAATCATGATAACATGATTGTTATGGAACAAGTTATCTGAAGGGATGACAGAGGGATAAGATCTAATCGCATTGAAAAGATTGTGGATGTTTCCTGGAAGAGGCCACAGCAAGGACCAGTGGGCAGCTGGGAATATATTTGGGCAGCAGCTGAACCTGAGACACTACACTACCCTCCCTCCTGCTCTAACTAAAAAAAGGACTCTGTGGTGTGTTGATAAGGTGCGACAGTTTCATTTGTATTTCTTTCGTATCATGTGATTGTTTAAAAAAAAGTTTCGTTTTTATTTACTGAATCTATTCATTGGTTATTTGAATAAGACCACAACAAAGAAGTACGAGAAATTATTTAACTCATAAATTTGTATAAATTAATTAAGTAGAGATGGCTTGTCGGGTGATGTGCTGTAGCTGTGTGATATGGCTGCTGTCTGACCCATTGTGAACTGCAGTGACTACATCTGCAGCAAGTGTTGGTTGCTGGAAGGAGTCTGGCTCAGAGTCAATGATCTGGAATCTGAGCATCAAACATTGTGGCACATCTAGGAGGGGGAGAGTTACTTGGATGCTTCATTTCAGGAGACAGTCACACATGGTAGATTAAGTAATTCAAGTTCAGTTAGTGATCAGGCACAACAGAGTGCGATTGCAAATGAGTCAGGTAGGGGATCCTGAGTTCAGGATTGAAGGAGCTTAGCTTTTTACCTTATCAAACAGGTATGTGATTCTTGCTCCCCGTATCAATGAGGAAAATGGTTGCATGGATGATGAGCTGAAAAATGTGTTGTTGGAAAAGCGCCGCAAGTCAGGCAGCATCCAGAAGCAGGAGAATCAATGTTTTGGGCATCAACCCTTCTTCAGAAAACGTCCCGAAACGTCAATTCTCCTGCTCCTTAAATGCTTCCTGACCTGCTGCGCTTTTCCAGCAACACATTTTCAACTCTGATCTCCAGCATCTGCAGTCCTCACTTTCTCCTGCATGGAGGATGAGCCAGCTGACCATGGCACCATGGTGCAGGAGGGTGTTCAAGAGGGGAGTAGTAAAAGACAAGTGGTAGTTTTAGGGCTTCTACGATTAGGGGGATTGAGAGTATCCTTTGCAAGCTGGATTGGGGGTCCCGCATGGTATGCTGCCTGCCTGTGTAGGGTGCAGGACATCTCTGACTGGCTTGAAAGGATATTGAAGCAGAAGGGGAAGGATCCAGTTGTTGTGATCCACGTTGGGACTGACAACATAGACAAGGCAAGGACAGAGGATCTGTTTGGGGATTATCAAGCTCAAGGAACAAAATTAAGGAACAGGTCCCCAGGGTCATAATCTCCGGATTACTGCCTGAGCCACGTGCAAATTGGATTAGGGATGAGAAAATTAGGGAAGTAAACACGTGGCTAAGGGAATGGTGTAGGAAAGAGGGGTTCCATTTCATGGGGAATTGGCATCAATTTTAGAACCGGGTATCCGTACCAGTGGGATGGTCTCTACCTGAACTAATCTGGAAACAGTGTTCTAGCGAAAACGATAAGGAGGGTTCTCACTAGGCATTTAAACTTGTGAGTCAGGGGGAAGGGAAAGGCAAATCGACAAGAGATATAATGGTAATAAAAAGGTAAATATCAGGTTGGCATGTGTGCAGGAGGGTTTAGGTTCAAGTCAGACTATGAAAGAAGCAAAAGGGAAGGATAAATCAGGAGATATTAGAGATGTTGCGAATCAGGATGGTAAGAAAGCTAGCATTAAGGCACTTTACCTGAGTGCTCATAGCATTCGGAACAAGCTTGATGAGTTAATGGCACAAATCATTGCAAATGAATATGATTTGGTAGCCGTGATGGAAACATAATTACAGGATGATCACAACTGGGAGTTAAATGTCCAGGGGTACCAGACTATTTGGAAGGACAGACAGGAATGGAACGGAGGTGGTGTAACTCTGATATTCAAGGGCAACATGAGGGCAGTGCTGAGATATGATATTGGTTCTGTGGAGAAGGAGGTTGAATCCATTTGGGTGGAAATTAGAAACTTGAAGAAAAAGCCACTGATAGACATAGTCTTATAGACTACCAAATAATGCCATCACATTGGGGCAGGCAATAAACACAGAAATAACTAAGGCCTGTAAAAATGGTACGGCTATTATCATGGGGGATTTTAATCTACATGTAGATTGGTTGAACCAGTTCAGTCAGAGTTGCCTTGTGGAGGAGTTTGTTGAGTGTATCCATGATAGTTTTCTTGAACAGTATGTAATGGGATCAACGAGGGAGCAAGTTATCCTAGATCTGGTCCTGTGTAATGAGACAGGAATAATTAATGACCACATAGCTAGGGGTCCTCTTGGAAGAATAGAATTCAATCACAGTATGGTTGAATTTAGAATGCAGACGGAGAGTGGGGAGATAAAGTCCAAAATCAGGGTCTGTGCCTGAGCAAGGGTGACTGCAATATATTGAGTGGGGACCTGGCTAAAGTAGGCTGGGAACAAAGATTTTGTGGTGGGACAGCTGACAATTAGTGGAGGACTTTCAAGAAAGTTTTCCAAAATGCTCAGCAAAAGTATATTCCAGTGAAAAAGAAGGACTGTCAGAAAAGGGGTAATCTGCCATGGGTGTAAGGAGCCTACTAAACTGAAAGAAAAAACATATACAGTGGCCAAAAACGGCATGACACTTGAAGATTTTGAAAACTTTAAAGGTCAACAGAGAGCCACAAAAAGAGCTATAAAGAAAAGTAAAATAGAACATGTGAAAAAAACTAGCTCTAAATATGAAGACAGATAGCAAAAGTTTCTATAAATGTGTAAAACGAAGAAGAGTGTCAAAAGTAAACATTTGTCCTTTAGAGGATGAGAAGAGGCATTTAGTTATGGGATATGATGAAATGGCCACTGCATTGAACAGGCACTTTGTATCGGTCTTCACAGTGGAGGAGACTAATAACACGCCAGTAATTGACAAAGAGACGAAGGTAGGTGAGGACCTGAACACAATCATTGTTACTGAAGAGCTCGTGTTGGGCAAGCTTATGGACCTAAGGATAGATACGTCTCCTGGCCCTGATGGAATGCACCCCAGGGTGCTAAATGAGATGGCAGGCGAAGCAGCAGGTGCACTGCAATAACTTTCCAAAATTCGCTGGACACTGTGGCAGTCCTAGCAGATTGGAAAACAGCAAATATGATACCACTGTTTAAAAGAAAGGTATACAAAACAGGGGGAATTATAGACCAGTTAGCTTAACCTCTGCCCTGGGAAGATACTTGAGTCTATTATCAAGGAAGAAGTAACAGGGCATCTCAAAAAAAAAGTTCCATTGTAGACATGCAGGATGGGTTCATGAAGGGCATGTCATGCCTGACAAATCTTTTGAAATTCTATGAAGACATCTCAAGCTAGGTGGAACAATGGGGATCCAGTGGATGTGGTGTACCTAGATTTCCAAAATACCTTCAACAAGTGCTTCACAAGAGGCTGGTGCATAAGATAAGGATGCATGGTGTTAGGGTAGAGTATTAACATGGACAGAGAATTCGTTGATTAACTGGAAGTAAAGTGTGGGGTTAAATGAATGCTATTCTCGCTGGCAATCAATGACTAGTGGCATGTCACAGGGAATGGTGTTGAGACCACAATTATTTTCAATTCATATAGATGATCTGGAGTTGGGGACCATGTGTGTACCATTTCAAAGCTTGCAGATGACACTCAGATAAGTGGGAGAGCAAAGTGTGCAGAGGACTGTGAAACTTTGCAGAGGAACAAAGATACATTGAGTGAGTGGGCAAAGGTCTGGCAGATAGAACGCAATGTTAATAAATGTGAAGTCATACATTTTGGTAGGAGTAACAGTAAAAAAAGATTATTACTTGAATGGTAAAATATTGCAGCATGCTGCTATGCAGAGAGACCTGAATGTCCTTGTGCATTAATCACAGAAGATTGTTCTGTAGGTACAACAAGTGATTAGGAAGGCAAATGGAAATTTATCCTTCATTGCTAAAAGGATTGAGGTTAAGTGCAGAGAAGTAATGTTGCAGAGAAGTAATGGTGCTGGTGAGGTCACACCTGGAGTACTCTGTGTGGTTTTGGTCTCCTTACTTGAGAAAGGATGTACTGGCACTGGAGGGGGTGCAGTGGAGTTTCACTAGGTTGATACCTGAGTTGACAATGTTAGTTTATGAGGCAAGACTGGTTAGGTTGACATTATATTCAATGGAATTAGAAGACTGAGGGTGATCTTATCGAAACACATAAAATTATGAAGGGATTGGATAAGATTGTAGTAGAGAGGATGTTTCCACTGGCACTGAACCAAGGGCAAGAGGCAGAGCCTTAAGATTGAGAAAGAACTTTACCAAGAATGCTTTAGATTAGACTTTAGATTAGACTTACAGTGTGGACTTGCAACAAGTCCAACCGAGAAGCGATACCCTACATTTACCTTACCTAACATAGGGCAATTTAGCTTAGCCAATTCACCTGAGCACATCTTTGGATGTGGAGGAAAGGAGGGAGGAAACACGCAGAACGGGGAGAACGTGCAAACTGTCAGTCACTGAGTCGGGAATTGAACCCGGGTCTACAGGCGCTGTGAGGCAGCAGTGCTAACCACTGTGCCACCGTGTTAATCCATGGAATTCCTTGCTTAGGGAACTAGTTGACCCTACTTCAGTAAAACCTTTTAAAGCTAAGGTAGATTTTCTTGCAAAATAAACAATTAAGGGTTAAGGGGAGAGGGCGGGTAAGTGAACCTGAGGCCATGAAAAGATCAGCCATGATCTTATCTAATGGCGGAGCAGGCTCAAAGGGCGGACGGCGTATTCCTGCTCTAGTTCTTATGCTTTTATGAAGAACAGCAAGTTTCAGGGCTATGAGCTAACACTCCCCATTAGTTGGTACCGATACAAAAGTCACGAAGTCTTCTGTGTTGTGGAGCTTCAATGATGAAATGATTATCTGTCATTTTATTTCTCCAACGAATTCACGTCCACCTTATTAAATATTCTTCTCCTCCTCGTTTCCTTTCGTTCTTTCACTTCCATAAACAATCGGTATCGAGGGGCATTTCGCACTCAGTCCTGCATTTCACTTCTAGCTCCAATAGCCAGTAGGTGACGGCCATGTGTTAATTCTGGGAATAACTGTGCACGCAAATTGCGGCAGGCATTTGGAATTCTCTTTTACAAATGGCTGGTGATATTCCAACTATTGTTGACACATCTGATAGTTTGGAAGATTGATAGCGCAGAGTTTGCAGATTCTGTTTGTTTAATGACTGTGACTAACGCCAATCTCCGTGGGAACAGTGACTATCACCAGGGATTTTGTCTTAGTGATAAATAACATGCTCCTCTCAAGATTCCCTGATCAACACGAAGTGTGGTCTGAAGCACAGAGTCAAACGATTCTGCACACCCAGGGAAAAATGCATTTGAACCAACCAGCGTCGCAAAAACCATCAGTTCCATTGGACGTTCAGATACTGCAGTCACTGAAGAAAATCAAGAAGGTATACTATCCTGTCCTCGCTGCTGTTGGCGTTTGTTGTAAGTCATTGTATAGAGTTATTATTGCTGTGCTCTTTAAGTGTACTGATGTAATGTTCTTCCATCTCGTTAATGTTATGTTTGATCTGGTTTCGTTCGCCTCGCCGCACTAATTCACTAAACCACGTTTGTCATAAATTCTTGTTTTTTTAAAAAATATATTACTCTATGACTACAGCCGGTAGCTCGTAACTAACCGTTTACTATACATTCATATTCTGGTTCTATATATTTGCCATTCAACATTTAGAATTATCGGATGTACAGAGCATGTTTCTGGATTGAGTACTTTTTTAGACCAGAAATAACTGTTCTTGAGTTCACTGCTTTTTTTAAAATGCTGATCAGTAGGAATATTTATCAAATGCTAAGTCACTTAGGGAAACAAGTTAGATGCTAAAAGGACGGTGTTTGTGTATTATATCGGAGACGGACTGGATATTTTTGAACACCTGATCTCTATCATATTCCTGCTTCAGGGCCGTATTTGAGGGATTACATATTTACTTGATTTGACCTGCAAGCATATTTACACAGGATGTGAGCGTCTTTGGCGGTAGCAGTAATTATTTCCCATCGCTATTTACCCTTGAGGATCGGGTGATGAGCCACTGCAGTTATTTTGGTGTATGTACGCTCAAAATGCTGTTTCTGAGCAGGTTCCGGTGTTAGGGCTGTGCACCAATGAAGGAAAAGCAATGTATTTTCAAACAAGAATTATGGGTCGTTTGGAGGCTGCTGCAGATCCTGTTGTTTCCATCTATCTGCTGGACTCGTCAGTCCAGATTTTAGAGGCTGTGGATTTGAAAAGAGTTTTCTGAAGTAACTTGTAATTCTAAAGCATACACTGCTGCGACTAGGTATGTTGGAAGAGGTAATTGTGTCTGTGGTGCTAATCACGAAGGCTGATCTTTGCTCAGTGGTGTGAAGTTTCTCCAGCTTGTTGTTGGAGTTTCACTAATCCAGGAAATTTGGGGATTATTCCATTATACTCCTGACTTGTAACTCCTAAATGCTGGGCAGTCTTTGGGGAGTCAGATGAGTTACACGTTGTAGCATATCTTGCCTTTGACTTGATCTTGTAAGCACAATATTTATCTGGCTAATATTGTCAATGGTGAACGGAAAACTTTGATTCTGGGGAATTCCGTGATGATAATGCTATTAAATGTCGAGGCACCACAGCTCAGCTCCCTCTTGTTGAGCTGGCACATGTGTGGCATAAATATTACTCGCCATTTGTCAGCCCAAACCTGTATACTGTGCAGGTCTAGCCGAATTTAAGCATGGACTGCTTCAGTATCTGAGAAGTTGCAAGCATTGCAGGGTATGTACAATCATCAGTACCATCCCCACTGCTAGCCTTGTCATGTTGCAGCTGAACATGGCTGGACAGAGGATGTAGCGCGAAGGAACTCCTCCAGAGATGTGCTAATGCTGAGGGGACAGGCGTTAGGTATGACTACAGTTCCTGCAGATTTGACATTGATTCCAAATGACACTCGTTTTAATCTCGCTCATTTCTTACTCAATCAAATGCTGCTTTGCTATCAAGTGCAATCAGTCTCATTTCACCTTTTGAATGCAGTTCTTTTTTCCTTTTCTGAACCGAAGGTGTCATGAGTTCAGGAGCTGAATAGGCCTGACAGAATCCAAATTGAATATCAGTGAAGAGAAAAAAAATGGAAGAACTGTGGATGCCGGAAATCTGAAAGAAAAACAGAAATTGCTGGGAAATCTCTGCAGGCAGCATCCTTGGAGAGAAAGCACAGTTGACGTTTCGAGTTATTTGTAAGTATCCGTGAACGTGAAGCACTAACGGTGCTTCCTGTTTGTAGATGCTGCCAGACCGCTGAATTTTTCCAGTAATTTCTGTTCTTTTTTCTCAGGTTCAGTGAGCTGGTTATTGCTAAGTTCTGCTTGAAAGAATTGTTGATGATCCCTCCCTTCATTTTCTGATGTTTGGGAGGAATCCAATGGGCTGGGGATTGGCCAGATGTGTTTATTCTGTTTATTGTATGCAGAACATTCCTGGGAAATGCTCTACAATGCCGAGTAAGTGCCCTTTTGTTTGGTGCGCAGGAATAGATTGGCTGTGTGCACAACAAGTTAAGGAGCACTTGTCATATTTGCTGGACCCATAGACTTTGCAATAACTAGTGCCTCCAGCCATTTCTTAACATCCTGTGGAGTGAACTGAATTGGATAAAGAGCCTTTAGAGGAGTGTAGATCGATCATCCATTCAGTACTTGTGGCTGAAGATAGTTGTAAAGGCTTTAAGCTTATCTTTTGCACCGCCAGTTGAAGGATGGTGGATATTTGTGGAGCGTTCTCTCACTTTTTTCTGGTTGAATTTCCACCACCGATGACCACTGGATGTGGCAGGACAGCTGCATTTAGTTCTGATCCGTTGGTCATAAAATTTGTTTAAGTCTGTATTTCTGTCGCTGCTTTGGCAGTTCGTCACGCAATTAGTTCTGGTTAATTCTTCATCACATGAGCCCTCAACTTTAAGCATGTTCCATGTTGCTTCTGGTATTCCCTTCTGCACCGTTTTTCGACTCTGTGTTGATTCACTGTTTAATGACAATTGTCGATTCGGGGCCATGAGTTTGTATTGAAGTAGAATTCTCTTGCTACTTATAATCCACAGAGTCCCATGAATATCCACTGCTGAGCTGTTCCCGCTGTTGAAGCCTCTTTCGTTTGGCACCGTATAAGTGCCTCACAACAGTGGGAACCTCTTTTCTCTGATGATAATGGGTAGCACGAGGGGACATAGCTTTAAATGAAGGCATGATAGATATCGGACAGATGTCAGAGTTAGTTTCTTTATTCAGAGTGCAGTAGGGCCGTGGAACTTCTCATCTGCAGCAGTAGTGGATTCGCCAACTTTAAGGGCATTTAAATAGTCATCGGATAAACAAATGGATGGAAATGGAATAGTGCAGGTTAGATGGGTTTCAGATTGGTTCTCCAGGTCAGCACAACATTGAAGGCCGAAAGAGCTGTGCTACGCTGTAATGTTCTATGTTCTAACACAATGGAGTGTACCTTGAATGTGAGACTAGACATTGTTGCCGTGAGAAAAGACAAAGCAAGGGAGGAATGGTGCTGTCCAGGTCATTGTCTATAATCATTGATTCTGTGATGTGGTTGTAAATTCTATAAGACAGATCTCCCAATTTTTGAAACTAGCCCCAGATGTGACTAAAAGTGACTTATTTCTGGTACTCTGGTCGCTGACAATATTCATTTATTTCTTTCTGTTTTGATGCCTTTTATTTCGGTGGCTCAGTGGTTAGCACTGCTGCCTCACAGCGCCAGGGACTTTGGCTGAAGTCCAGCCTTGGACGGTTGTATCTGGAGTTTGCACATTCTCCCCATGCCTGCATGGGTTTCATCCGGGTGTTCTGGTTTCCTGCCACAGTCCAAAGATGTGCAGGTTAGGAGAATTGGCCATGCTAAGTTACCCATAGCATTCAAGGATGTGAAGGATACGTGCGTTGGTCAGGAGGAAATATAGGATAATAGGGTTGGGGAATAGATCTGGATGGGTTACTCTTCAGAGCTTTGGTGTGGACTTGTTGGGCAAAATGGTCTTTTATCGCATTTTAGGGATTCCATGATATAGCTGAATAGCTTGCTTATGTCCGTGGACAGTTGACACAGGAACCATTTTGCTGGGAGTTTGAAATCATTTGTCCAGTTGACCAGGCAATCCTCAAGGGAATTCATGAATCATGTACTTTCTTTTGCGAAGACATACAATGGTTTGACTTGAAATTCCAGATTGTCATCATCTCATGTGGTGGGCTTTGAACGCAAATTCCCAGAAAGTTACCCCAGCTTCCTCGATTATCAGCCCAGCTCCAATATCACTGTGCTATTTTACATTGCCAGTCATATTGCCATGTTCATGTAGGACATTAGGTTTTTGGCTGTATTTTCGTTCTAAATATCTGATGACGAAGCTTCTGTTGAATTGATTGAATTAAATGTATTGTCACGTGTACCGAGGCACAGTCAAAAGCTTTGTCTTGCGAACAATATATGCAGATCACATAGTTAAAAAGCATAGTTAAGCAACAAATAGGTAAACAGCAGCAAAAATCAAAACACACGTCCAGGCGAATGCCACGAGTTGTGAGTCCATTCAGTATTCTAACAACAGCAGGGTAGAAACTGTTCGAATCCAGCTGGTGCGTGTGTCCAGGCTTCAGTACCTTTTCCCTGTTGCATAAAAGCATTGCCAGGGTGGGATTGATCAAAGTTCAAAAGAAGATTGCAATTGCAACAACTCCTTTGAACTTATTGGTTCAAACTTAATTTGTTAAAGACAATAACAATTTATAATTCAGCTGTCATTTCCTGAAAATGTACGTAATTCTCCGCAAACTCTCTGATCCAGTAGAAAAGTATGGAGATCAGAAAAAGGATCGTCTCTCTAACCGAGGATACTGTCTGGAGATCAAGAGCAGAGCCCTCCATTGATTCCAATTGCAAAGTCAAGAGAAGGGCACACATCAGAAACTGGAACATGAACTGATTTCTTCTATCTCAGGTTAACGATGGACTTTGAACTCTTATAAGGAGCAGGAACCCTGCGATGACCCTTCTCCGGGGCGGTTGCATAAAGATTAGGAGCAGGGTCATCTATTAACTCTTCTCTACAAACCCATGATCAATTTGTAGAGCCAAGGAGCAGAACCTGTACTGAGTATAGTCTCCAACAAAGCAAAGGTGTTTTGGAATTCACCCTGATATTGACACTACGTTTTTCTCTCTGATGTGTTACTTCATACGAATTTCTATTCACTTATGTCGCAGAATTTATTTTTCCTTGTCTTTCACCTTGCAGCTTATGTAAGTAAATTGTTAGTTCTCAGGGTGAAAGGGCTCAAAGGTGATGGCGAGAAATTAGGAAAAGGGCACTGAGTTGGATGATCAACCAACATTATATTGAATGTTGGAGCAGGTTTGAAGTGTTAAGTGGCCTATTCTTGAGTATTGTTAGGTTCAAATCACTTAATTGGGTACTTTAAGGTCTGGTCAAAGCGATGTCAAGCAGTCACATGCGTTTCAATTCATCGCAAATTTACTCGCTTAATCTACTCAATACCTCTGAGCAAATTATTACGGGAAGGCACTTTATGTAACAAATTAATGAGCGAATCTATTTGTGTAAATTTTATAACCAAACTTTTGAGCGAATGTATTTGGTTCATGTTTATGATCAAACTAATGAGTGAATCCATTAGCTTAAACTACTTTATAGATATTCAAAAGTGAGTGTCAGTTCCTTCTGCAGTTCAACTACGGGCACGCCTGAGTGACAGCCGGATCTTGGAAATTGTTCTCAATTCCATGGTGCCAGTCTCAGGAGGCCCAGTCTGATAGTGAAGGTCCATGAACTTTGTTTCACAAACTCCAGCCCGATGTTGGAAGTCCTGTGAATGGGGCAAATTCCTTAATGTTAACCTATTCTGAATCCAAAGTTACGTGTTATGCCAGAAGTGTGTGGCACTTTCAGTCCTGCCCCAAGCATTTTGTTATGTAGGAAAGAACCCCAGGTTCCTGTGTCTGAGCCACAATATTCTGTTTCTCGTCAACCAAAGCCTGTCTTCCACGTAATTTATCACTGTCACATCAAATTAACCCTGAATGATTAACCCTTAACCATCTGGTTTGGCGATACCATTTTTTTTCAGATCAACACTGCATCTTACTCCTGTTTGGTATGTTTGTAGTATTCAGTGTCAGTGAAGTTGTTATAAATGGCTCTAGAATGATATTTAATAATTAAATCCATTAATTCCTTCGAAGTTTCAATTTTATCCTGAGCTCTTTTAAACTGCCACTTTTGATGCTTTACTTCTATGTACTTGTTTTGTTGATTTCCTCTCCCTGCAGTTAACGTACTGGCGATTGTAATCCTCTCAAGAGGTAAATGTGGACTTTGTAAATCAGTCACCCACTACATGGTAGCCATGGCAGCGGCGGATCTATTGGTCGTTATCCTCGATCTAATGATAAGACACATACCGATAGCTCATTGGGTGAAGTTTTACTTTGTGAAGTCCATTCCTGCGTGCAATATCCATGCTGTCCTTTTATACGCAGCAACAGACTGTTCTGTCTGGTTCACAGTCATATTTACCTTTGATCGATTTGTAGCCATTTGTTGTCAGAAGATGAAAACTAAATTTTGCACTGGGAAAATGGCGATTATAGTTATAGGAAATGTGGCTGTGCTGAGCTGCCTCAAGAATATTTTCTGGTATTTTATGTACACAAGTGAATATCGGCTTGCCAATGATCCTTGGTTTTGCAATGTAACAATGAATGTTCGCTTTACACTGCTATGGAGAATAATTGAACTTCTTCATTATGTTTCCACCCCGTGTATCCCATTTGTCCTCATTCTACTGTTTAATGTCTTAACGGTCAGACACATCATAGCTGCTAACATAGTCCGCCAGAGATTCCGGAGCCAGCGAATTGCAGAGAATCAACATGACCAAGAAATGAAGAACCGGAAAAAATCCATTACTTTTATGTTTGCTATATCTGCAAATTTTCTAGTATTATGGGCTGTTTTTCTGACATACTCTGTCTGTTATCAAATGAGGTGGTTGGGATACAGTTCTGTCAGATTGCATTTTATAGTTGGAGAAGTAGGATTCATACTTCAGCAATTAAGTTCCTCCACCAACACCTGCATTTATGCAATGACACAGAATAAATTCCGAGCTGAGTTGAAGAAAATGATGAAATATCCATTTGTCCTGCTTGTTAAATTGCTCATTAAAGTCGTTCTTTAGGGAAAAAAAAGATTTTCTGGTTGCGATGCCAACTTGATATCTGTTGTATTGTCCAGACAAAGTTATGTATGATGCTGATGTCTATTGAAAATAGAGAATGCCTTTCCAGTTAGAGAGAAATAAATAACTGAGGCTAAACGTGTGATATACATTTATTAATTGTGAGCATAGCACCTGCACTCCAGATTTGGAATGAGTTGAATGGAGCCGGCTTATTGCAGTTTTAACAAGCGTTTTTACTCTTCAGACAGAAGCTGGAAAGACAGGAGTTTTGACGTTGTGATGTTATATTCTGAAGACTGAACCACTCAGAACCAATGAGTGATTTTGCAACATGAAGTTCGAGATGCTTAAGAGATATGGTTGTGTCCAAGTTGAGAGAATGCCTTCACATTCTGATCGATGTATGTTCCGTACACACCAAAAAGACAAATCTAACTCATTGGGAAAGTGATGGAAAGTGTCATCAACAGTGCTATCATAAAAACCCACTCAGCAATCAGTGACGCCCAGTTTAGGTTCTTCCCGGTTATCTCAGCTCCTGACCTAATGACAGCCTTAGTTCAACCATGGACAAAAGAACTGAATTGACAGAGAAACGATGTCCCATCACGAAGCAGTGAAAAGGTTTTTGTTCCTGAAATGAACAAATTATTTTGGGAATCAGATTCAGAATTAATTCACGTCGATGACAACGACAGAGCCCGGTGACTCAGTGGTTCGCACTGCTGCCTAAGAGGGCCAAGGAGCCGGGTTCAACTGCCTCCTTGGGCAACTGTCTGTGTGGAGTTTGCACGTTCTCTCCGTGTCTGCGTGGGTTTCCTCCGGGTGCTATGGTTTCCTCCCACAGGTGAATTGGCCAGGCTAAATTGCCCATAATGTTCGGTGGATTCGTCGGGGTAAATATAGGGGGGGTTGGTTTCTCTTCGGAGGGTCGGTGTGGACTTGTTCCCCGAAGGGCCTGTTTCCACACTGTAGGTAATCTAATCTAATTGCGATTTGGAGATGCCGGTGTTGGACTGGGGTGTGCAAAGTTAAAAATCACACAACAGTAGGTTATAGTCCAACAGGTTAAATTGGAAGCACACTAGCTTTCGGAGCGACGCTCCTTCATTAGGTGATAGTGGAGGGCTCAATCCTAACACAGAATTTATAGCAAAAAATTTACAGTTTACTGTAACTGAAATTATACATTGAAAAGTTGATTGTCTGATAAGCCTTTCATCTGTTCGAATACAATTATAGTTTCACCCCTTTCATATGTAAATCACAAAACCTTTTTTAAAAAAGTTGCATTCTCTGGTTAGATGTTAGCAATGGTGATAGCGAGACAATATTCTGATAGTGTTGGCCCCCTGTGTTCTCTGTCTATGTCATGACGTTTAGATTGATTCTAATCTAAAAAGTGAGATAACAGAGTTTTACATAAATTCATACAGCTTTAGAGCTCAGAGTTCAGAACCTTGAGTTCATGTCACATTACAGGTGATCACCATTGCACTATACACACACACAGGTACTCCTGCACACACACAAACTCACACACACACACACACAGGCACTCCTATACACACATACACACGGACACACATACACACAGACGCGCACAAAGACACCCACGCACACCCTCACCGACACACACACTCCCACACTCACACATGCACCCCCTCACAGACTTAAGACACTCTGCACTCACTACACACATATACACTTTCTCACACTCACACGCCCCAACCCAGACAGACAGACACACACAGACAGAAAAAGACCCACATGCACACATATAATTTGTGGGGTAAATTTGTACTTGCAGGGTTACATTGTTTTACTTTGCTCAAAAACTGCATGCATTCAAGAAGAACTCTGAGCTCAAAAACTGCATGAATGTATGTAAAACTCCACAATCTCACTTTTTAGATTAGAATCAACCTAAACATCATGATATAGACAGAGAACACAGGGGGCCAACACCTTCAACATATTGTCTGGCCATCACAATTTTTAACAGCTAGCCCGAGAATGCAACTTTTTAAAAAAAAATTGGGGATGGATGGAAATTGAAAAACAACAAAACAGAAAACGGAACGCATGAGGTATGCTTTGAAACAAGTAATTGCAGAACAAAAAAAGAGTTAGACCAGTATAATCGATGGAACAGAGAGTTAGTGACAGAGATTCAACAACATTAATGATGTGATGGAATGGAGGAAATGAAGAACATTGTGGAGGGAGAATACGAAGCAGTTGATGAGGAGGTGAATCCAATAACGTACCAACCACTCAATGTCTAAAATTATATTCTTCTCATTTTCGGGCAAACTGAAGTCATCGGCCTGATCCTGAGATCTTATGTTGATAGATTCAGCTAATATAGCTAGTGGTGAGACTCTTAGACCGTGGCCATCCAATTGTTTTGGAGGGGGAGGGTGGGAGCAGGGGGAGTGTGTTTCATTCTGAAACGGTGCTGTTCTCTGAGTAGTAAGGGGCCAGAAAAGTCAAGGGAACTAATAGATGCAACCAGGTGTTGCTAACTAGATTAGGGGAGGAGAATTGCAAAGAACCTTGGTTTCATTCATGACTTAGTACAGCTCAGGAATCCCATTAGCAGCATTTGACTGGTGCAGCTGTGAATTACTAGAACGCAGAGAACCTCAGAAGCATCACCAGTTTAGTGATGCTACCGATCTGCACATCAGCTGACAGTGTGATCAAGAACAGGTGTCAGAGTGTGATCCGTAGGATCCAGGGTACATGGTCCCAAGAAAGTAGAGTGAACCACGAGGCACCTTTCTTGAAGGATTCATAAAGCTATCACACATTTCTACCCTCACTTTTCCCCTCCCTACAAGAACATCAGAGTTCGTCATGTCCTTACTTTCCACGCCATCCGTCTCTGCATTCAAAATTTAATGCTCAATCATCCGTCAATTCTGCTAACTCCAGCAGGATGCCCCAACTAAACTTATCTTCTTCCTTTCATTGCCAGCCTTCTGTGAATACTGTCCCCTCTGCGACCCCAGGCACAGTACTTCAACATTCTTAACATTTCCTCAACCCGCCGATTCACTTAATAGTTACGCTGCAAAAGACTATTCAATCCATCCTGCCTGATCTGGTTAGTTTAATTAACAGTATTACTGGGTGTCAACCTCTATGCCCCTCTCCCAATCCCCTACTTCCGCCCCACAATCTTGCACGTTATTTGTAACGAAATAATCACCCAATGACCTCTTGAATAGCCAAATTTAACATACCTCCACCACATTTCAGGGCAGTGCATTCCTTACCCCAACTAGTCAGAGTAAAAGTCTTTTTCCACGTTTAATAATTTCGTCGTTTGCAAATCATTTCAACCCGTTGCTCTGTTTTTCTTGTTCCTCTGAAGAACAGGAACAATTTCTGTTTAACTATTCGATCGAGCTAAATCATAACTTTAAAAAACTCTCTCAGATCTATTCGTCACGCTTTTTCTCTGCAAAGCGACCAATCCCAACTTCTTCCACCTATCCTTATACGGTAATTGGTGTGTCTTATTCCTGGAACAATTCCTGTAAACCACTTCTGCACTTTCCCCACACTCCATCTGACGTCTAACAGGTGTTTGTACAAGTTCAACATTATCTCCGTGCTCTTGTACTCTATCCCCTTTTAAATAAAACCAAGACATTGTACGATTTACTTACTGCTCTCTCTACCTTTTCTGCCACTTTCAATGAACTTTGCACAACTACATCATACCCTCCATTCTTGCATCTTCATTAGCATCGTATCTCCCTAGTTTATGTTGTCTTTTAATACTCTTCATTCGATAATGCATCATCTCACACTTCTCTGCATTGATCCGTATCTGTCAAGTATCTACTGATTCCATCAGTGTGCCTGTAGTCTTCTGGAATTATGTGCAGTCCTCCTCAAAGTTTACAATTCCGTGCACGGCAAGAGTTATATCATTGTTGTGTATCAGAACAATAACAGTTTCACAGTGGCTCTCTGGGGATCTGAGGAAAAACTCTCCTCTACCCTAGCCAATTTTGGATCAGTCAATACTGATCTGTTTATTTCATGTCACGTAACTCTCATCGCAGATCCGTTGTGCTGCTCTATCAAATGCCTTCTGGAAATCAACGTGGAACATATCAACAACACCACCCCTACCCAGTCTTCTTTTACTTCCCCAAAAATGTCTGCACGTTAATTCCATGTATCTTCACCTTTAGTGACTGTTTGTGTGGACTTTGTACATTCTCACCGTGTCTGCGTGGGGTTTCTTCAGTGTCTTCCCACAATCCAAGGATGTGCGGGTTAATTGAATTGGCCATGTTAAATTGCCCATAGTGTTTAGCGATACATAGGTCAGGTGCATTAGTCAGGGGTAAATGTATGTAATAGGGAGGGGAATGGGTCTGGGTGGGTACTATTAAGAGGATCAGTGTGGACCAATTTGGGCCAAAGGTCCTATTCCCACACTGGAGGGATTCTATGATTCTGGATCTAAAATTCATGTTTTCATTTTGCACCAGGAACAGGAAGACTGTCTGCATGCAGTCCAGCAAATCTTGCTCCTTCATACTGCATATGCTATATGTATACCAGCCTATATTTGGGCAATTGACATCTCCCAATATAACTATTTTATAATATTGTGTTATAGTCCAGACTAAACCCCCTCAAAATATATCATTGAGATAGACAAAACCATAACTTCTAACTTTTTTTCAATACTCATGCAGGTGCTCTGTCCCGGATGCAAAATGCACTTTAATTTCACGAAACAATTGAAATACAAACAAGCAAGACAAAAAACATAGATTCATTGAACGAAATAGTTAAAAGTATTATATATTCTGAATGTAGGTTTGCTCGCTGAGCTGGAAGGTTCGATTCCAGACATTTTGTCACCCTACTAGGTAACATCTTCAATGAGCCTCCGAATGAAGTACTGGTGGTGTAGCCCACTTACTATGTATATGGTTGGGTCCAGAAACCCTAACCATTCTCCTCTGCATCAAATACATCTCGGAAATGACTGTCAGACTACTCAGACCACTTGGCATCATGGTAGCCCACAAACCCACTAACGCACTAAAATAGCAGCTAATGAACTTTAAAGACCCAACACAGACAAGAAACTAAACTTATATAAACTATGAAATACCTTGCAAGAACTGCAACAAACACTACATTGGACAAACAGGCATCAACTAGTCACTAGAAGACATGACCCACTCTCAATAGTACCCTTACATACAGATGAGGAAGGACACTACTTCGGCTGGGACAAATCATCCATCTCAGACAAGCCAAACAGAGAGATGCACGAGAATTCCTAGAAGTATGGCATTCCAAACCGAACTCTATCAATAAACACATTTACTTGGATCCCATTTACTTCCCCCTGAGAAAAAGAACAGGAAATGACATCACCATAGGAAATAATGTCGCCTTAGGAAATGACATCACCATCCCAACACAAACACAAACATATAAATAGAAAGCAGGCAACACCACCAGTGCTTCATTTGGAGGCTCACTGAAGATGTTACGTAGTATGGTGACGAAACGGCTGAAATCAAACCTTCCAGCTCAGCCAGCAAACCAACATCCAGAACCTCAACCTGAGCTACAAATCCTCCCAAAACTCAGTGTTATATATTAGTAAAACACTAGTTCTCAACTGATCCAATGTAACTTCACCAATATAGATCCAACATATATTGGCAAAGGCAAATCCATCAAAACAAAATTTCAGCCCACTCAAAGTGGAACACTCAAAATAATGCAGCTGCAGAGAGAATCCAAGCTTTTTGCTGCGTGCGGGCGCGCGCGCGCGCACACACACACATACACACACACACACGCACACACACACACACACACACATATATATATATATATGCACACATACACACAAATACAACAAAAACGTACACACATGGGGAGCTGTATTTATGGGCTTCAACGTTCAAGTCCAAATTCCAACTGAAAGCGAAACTGAAATCCTGTGTCAATGTGCAACTGATCCCATCCACACATACTTGTTTTGTCTAATTGGAAAGAAAAACACGCAGGAACTTAAAGTTGTCGACCCACTGTTTCGAAGAAGGCAATGGAAGAGAAGCAACACAGAAGAAATCTCTCTTTAAGGCTCAGTACCGACCTAATGGAATCTCTCTCTAAATTCATTGCCACTTTGTTTTCGGCATCATTTATTGATACTCTACAGCTGACGCACAACAAGGCAGGTCCTGCATTCTAGCTGAATTCATTTTATGCTTTGACCCGCCGAGGTAGCCTCATTCTCCAAGATTGCATGCACTCCTGGACCAATTGTATCATCTCTCCTCCTTTTGTATCGTTCTGGTTCCCTTGAATCCAGGAATATTTATCACCCAGTCTTTCCCGTCCTTGAGTCAGATCTCTGCTGTCGTCATAATGTCTAAATTACATCGCACTGTGCCTGTGAATCTCTAATCTTATTTGCTGTACCTCACACATTCACAAAAATGCCCCGATAGTCGCCCTGATTAAACCTTCATATTTTTCTTCCTTTCTCTGTCTTTACTGATCAGCTCGTTGTTGTTTACGATTGTGCCTTTTGCACCTCGAAATATTTTGTGAACCCTAATCATTCCTCTGCTATTGTCCCTTGGTTCTCAATCTCTGAGAAGTTGCTGTAAATCTTCCCAAACGGGCTAGCAAAATAGCCTGCAAAGATCACAACTCCTCCATCTTGCCCAGAACCAGACCTAGTGTCCCAGAAAATTCAAACCCTCTTTCCTGAAGTATCTTTTAAATCACACATTAAATGATGCTGAACATATTTTAAAGATATTTCTTGTTGGTCACATGTATTATGACAACTTTTTATTCACTGACGAATCCTGCACAGGCTTACAGTTAGGACCCTCACTGATTTTTCAATGCTTTTATCCTTCAGCCGACTTTAATTTATGCATTGGAAATGACTTGTGGACTTTGGTATAGCTTGTGGTAAAAGGAAAAGGGCCATACAAGCTTTATTTGTTTGGGGCCAAGTGTAGGCTGATTCTTGGGGACATAGTGACCTTGGAAAGAGCATTGGGTTTAAATAGATAACAGAGATTGGCTGCAAATGAGGTCCTTACCTGGGAATTGGCTGGGCGAGTTTGGCCTACATTCCAGCAGATGGAGTTGTTGAATGTTAACTGAGGTCCAGGAAAGAGCCAATCAGTCTATCAGGATGCAACCAGAGTTAAAGTTGTTTTTCTTGAACTGTGTTATACGGGGAGATGATTTTTGGCTGCTGCCGAGACAGCATGAAGGTTTGAAAACTCCTTGCCTAATCTGCCACACCAGCTTCTGGAAGAGGAGAAAGCTGAGTTCTGGCTACATTTGCTTGGCTAAACTGAGAAAGTGATCCTGATCAATGTTTCAGAAAATCAACCAAGGAGCCCACATTTATGCTGACGAAACAAAATATCGCGCAAGCCATTTAAGTAATCTGGTCAGTTATTTTCTTTTATTTATCCCTTGACTGTTTGTCTATCGATCTTTTGTATGAATGAGAGCTGAAAATAAATGTTTTGGATTTAAAGCATAGGCCTCAGCTTAACTTGTTGTTTAATTGTTCCTCTGCTAAAGTTATTTAATAAATAGTCAAGTCTTTTGTTTGAGATACAAAACTGTAATTAATTATTCATAAACTCTGGTACTGATTTTTCAAAAGTCTGGTGAGAATCCATTGGAGGAATTATTTGGAGTCTTTGATGGTTTAATTTCACTGTGTTGCGAACACAGAGACAGAAAGGTCGATTTGATTCAGCTCTCTGTCCTCATGTTGTAACACTTGTTTAATCCCAATGCTCTTCCCAAGGTCACTATATCCCCTTTACTCAAGAATCAGCCTGATTTGAGATAGTCAACATGGTTTCGTCAAGGGCAAGTCATGTCTCACAAACTTCATTGTGTTTTTTGAGAAGGTGACCAAGCATAAGCATAAGGGTAGGTCATTTGGCATAGTGTACATGGTCTTCAAGAATGCCTTTGATAAGGTTCCACATGATAGGCTGTTGGAAGAAATGCAGAGGCATGAGGTTGAGAGTGATTTAGCAGTTTGGATTGGGAACTGGCTTTCTGTAAGATTGCAGTGAGGAATGGTTAATGGAACATATTCAGCCTGGAGTCTGGCTACTAGTGGTGTGCCACAAGGATCTGTTTTGGGACCACTGCTGTTTGTCATTTTTATAAATGACTTGGACACAGGCATAGGTGGATGGGTCAGTAAGTTTGCCGTTGACACTGAAGTTCGTGGAGAAGTGGATAGTGTGGAAGAATGTTGCAGGTTGTAGGGAGACTTGGTTAAATTGTAGAATTGGGCTGAGAGGTGGCACATGGAGTTCAATGCAGATAAATGTGATTCACTTTGATAAGAATAACTGGAAGATTACTGGGTCAATGGAAAGATTCTTGGTAGTGTGGATGTGCCGAGGTATCTTGGAATCCTTGTATATAGATCTCTGAAAGTTGCTACCCAGGTTGATAGTTATATTAAGAAGGTATATAGTGTGTTACGTTTTATTGGTAGGGGGGATTGAGTTCCGGACACGTAATGTCATGCTGCATCTATACAAACACTAGTGTGGCCGCACTTGGAATATTTTGAACAGTTCTGGTCGCCCCATTACAGAAAGGATGTGGAAGCATTGGAAAAGGTGCAGAGGCGATATATTAGGATGTTGCCTGGTATGGAGGGAAGGTCTTATGAGGAAAGGCTGAGGGACTTGGGTCTGTTCTCAATGGAGAGAAGAAAACTAAGAGGGGATTTGTTGGAGGCATACAAGATGATCAGAGGATTAGATAGGTTAGACAGTGAATTTATTTTCTAGGAGGATGATGTCAGCTTGTTCGAGGGGGCATAGCTACAATCGAGGGGTAATAGAATTAAGAGAGGTGTCAGAGGCAGGTTCTTCACTCAGAGCGTGGTAGGGGCATGGAATGCCCTGCCTGCGAATGTAGTTAACTCAGCCACATTAGGGACATTTAAACAATCCTTGGATGAACACATGGAGGATGATAGGGTCGTATAGGAGGATGGGCTTAGAACAATTCACAGGTCAGCGTAGCATTGAGGGAAGAAGGGCCTGTTCTGCACTGTATTGTTCGATATTCAAACATAATTTTGGCTCAAGTCTGGGATCTTGAAACACAGATAACGTAGATCTGGAAATAGAGTTTGGTGCTTAGAGTGGGTAGTCAGACCCCAGGTTTGTACTCAGACTTAACATGGTGCTGGAAATTGTTGAAGGGTTTGGGACATGTCAGAGGTTTCCCTTGTCTGGTTGAAGAGTATGACTAAACCAAACTCGCAAAGTTTGCCAGCAGACTGAAAATAAATTTGCCAAAGCAAGCTAAGAAGGCAGACCTTATAAATTTAATAATGAAGAAGTTGGCTTTCGTGGAAATAGAGAGGTGAGCTGGGACAGGCAGTACATCAGATGCATCAGTGAAACTTGAGTTGCTGTTCAGGCAAATGGGAATGAGATAATTGGTATTTGAATTCCAAATGGAGGAAAGAGAAAGAAAGGGAATTCTGAAGAAATTAAAACTTTGAATAGCTGGAATTCCAAAGGGAAAAAGTAGAGACAGAAAGTGATGTAAAAGAGGAAGAAAAGAAGGAAAGAAAGGTACCGAGATTTTAAAATAAAACCAACGCAGCTGAGGCAAACGAAACCAGGGGTTTGGAAAATTCGTAGAACCGGACAGTTCTGGTCATAATCCACGGTTCAGTCAGGAAATGTTTAAAATTGTGCAGGGTTTGCCAAAGTTAAAGGGAAACTTGTGAAAGCATTTTTTGTGTAAGTTGCGAATAGAGCAACACAAATCAGGTGGCCAAATTAAACTGGACATTTCTCATGCAGAGTAAATCAACTGGTAAAGCACAAGAGGTTTATGCATCCCTGTCAGAGGAACGGTCTTCGAGATTATGATGAGGTAAAAAAGTCTAATACTAGTTGTTATGATTAATGCCAGAAGCATCCAGGCAGAGACTTTCATTCTTGTAGGAACATCCCACAAAAACTTTTACAGATTTTGAAAGAGTTAAACAAAACAATTTTGATAGCTGGATAACAGCATTAAAAGATGAGAATACTTATAGATAGATGCTTATATATGCTCTTAGATAAATTATTCATTTGGAATAATTTAAACTTCCTTACATTCTATGATCAGAACTCATGCAGAAGACCAAAGGTTAGCAATGGCAGCCAGACAGTTATTATGGCTAATGATTACAAACTGATCCATAAAGCTGTTTTCCAATCACCCCCAGAAATTTGAGAATAGTAAAAGTGGGAGAGTGAAAGGAAGGCAGGTAGTCAGATTGGAAATGGGCAGTATGGAAGGCTCAAGAACCCCTTAGATGACGAGGGAAATTGCTGAAGGTAGAGGTGAAGTTCAGAAGCTTACATGTTTCTATTGTAATAATTTGGGCCATGTACATTCGAATGTTGGACATTGCGAGGTCGACCTTATAGGAATTACCGTATATACTTGTGTAAAAGTCAATCTCATGTAAAAGTCGACCCCTAGTTTTGAACAAATAATCTTGTATTTTCCATACATCTCATGTAAAAGTCAAACCTACTATATCACCTTATAAACCTCTTTCAAGATGTTCCATTAACCCACTTTAACAAACTTGCATTAATTCATTCATTCATACCGTTAACTCTAATCATTGCTCTTTGTTTACTATATTGTGACTCCATTCATTCATTCGTAACTCTACTCAGCCCACTTGGTCTACAATAGCATGTTTTGATTCATTCATTCGTTCAGAATGGTACTAACGCTGTTGGTGGTTATCACATTTTGTTCACTGTACATCCAGAAGTTAATATCATTAAAAGGTTAATCATTTTAATTGTGCCATTATATCTGAATAAAAGTGAGATATATTAGCTACATATATCTTTAATTCTTTAACAAATTTGTGAATGTTGCTGAGGTTCATTACATACACAAGTAAAAGGGTGGGAAACGGAAGAATTTGGTGAGAAAGTTCATGATGCTTACACATTCAGAATTTAATAAATGTTTCATTTGAAGTGTGCCATTATACCAGGCCATCACAATGTTGAACAGTGTGATTTTGCATGATTTCAATGAATCTTTGACATGTTAAATTATTGTACCGCTATGTATAAATAAGATTTATTACCAGTAATTCATTCTTGTTTCTCTTCCTTTTATCTAGTGATTACCTTAACCATAATGCATTGTGTTTTTCTTTTTTACCTGGGATTAGTTGCGTGATCAAATCGACTTCTGCTAATAATACGGAATTTCGAACTGCAGCATGAATTTCACCCCCTCAAAACTAGTGCCCATGTAATAGTCAACCCAAAAGTTGAATCTTTAAAAATAGTCTAAAAAATTTGACTTTTACACGAGTATATACGGTAGTGAAAATAAAATAAACAATAAAAAGGGCCGCAGACGAGATGTAGCTCTTACCAGAACAAACAGGCCAGAGATGAATCCACCATGAGTAAAGGAAGTTGTAAGGTAGATGAGAGATATGCAGGATTTTCGTCAAAATGAATGGTGACTCCTTTTTGTTCAGGTTACATAGCTCAGCCCATCATCATATTAAGGGATATGTAGGCAACAAAATCACTTTTACTGATTTTGCTGATTCATTTTTCCTTTCAGAGTTTGATGGGAGCTAGGATATTCATAAATGTGATTAGCGGAGAATAGATTTGGATTTCATTACATAAGGTATTACTAGAATGGGATATTAACTGGAGAAGTAATTGTTAGAGTAGAAAAAATGTGGAGGCGTCGGTGTTGGACTGAGGTGGACAAAGTTAAAAATCACACAACACCAGATTATAGTCCAACAGGTTTATTTGGAAGTACTAGCTTTCAGAGTTCTGCTCCTTCATTAGGTAGTTGTGGAGCAGGATTGTAAGACACAGAATTTACAGCAGAAGATTACAGTGTCATCCAATTGAAACAATATATTGAACAAACCTAGATTGCTGTAAAGTCTTTAATCTTTTAGAATAGGTTGCAGATTTCGGTTCATTAATTTGTAAATCCCAGAACTTGTTTTAAATCACATTTTCAAGAGAACTTCCTCCCGTTCAGGGAACACTTCAGCAGTCAGGGACATTCGGTCTCAGATCATTGAATGACCATCGTCCAAGGCAGACTTCAAGATTTGCAAAAGAGTGGCCGAATAGAGGCTGATAGCCAAGTTCCGTACCTCAACTGGGACCTTGGGTTCACGTCTCTCACATACACGCACACACATATGCACACACATCCTTATACATACTCACACAGTCATGCAGACCATCTCTCATATGCACTTATATTGTGAGTAGCGCATGAGATTTCAGGACAGGGCACATAGGGATTTGGAAAACAGGAAAACTAGGCATCTGATAACAGGCATTTTACCTGACCAAGCTTGGATAAAGATGTGGCATTTGTAAAACGTGTCATACTTGTCAAGTTGTAGGTAAACTTCAACATCTGATTAAACCAGTACCCTTAATTCATACACTAATCTTTGAGAAACCCTTCAGTTGTGTACTCGTGGTTTGTGTAAGACCTTTACCTAAAACGAGTCAGAAATAAATATATCCTTACAATTATGGATATAACTATTCAATTTCCAGAGGCTATTCCCTTAGGAACAATCAAGGATAGGCAATTGTGGAAAACCTCTCAGTTTTTCACTTGTCATCGTCTACCAATAGAAGTATAGCTTGATTTGGAATCAAATTTTGATTTCAAAGCGTTTGAAAGATATCATCAGTAGTTTACGAATTAGACAAGGGAAATTGACCATGCACTATCTCTACCGACCCTAGGTGCTCTGGAGAGCTATTGCCAACCTCTCAGAACCATGGCGAAAGCTTATTGTTCTCATTGTCCAAAGGATTAGATTTTCATTAGAAACCCTACCATGTGGAAACAGGCCCAACAGGTCCACACTGACCCTCTAAACAGTAGCCCACCCAGACACATTCCCCTCCCCTTATCACTCGTGATATTTACCCCTGACTAATTCACCTAACCTACACATTCCTGGACACTATGTGCAATTTAGCATGGTCAATTCACCGAACCTGCACATGTTTGGATTGTGAAGCACCCGGAGGAAACCCATGCACACATGGGGAGAATGTGCAAACTCCACACAGACAGTCGCCTGAGGCTGGAATCAAACCCAAATCTCTGGCGCTGTTAGATAGAAGTGCTAATGACTGAGCCACCAGAGATTCCCCAAACAAATCCATTGGCTACAGCCAATTTGAAGCCGTTCATGGCCATGAAGTAAAAGGACCATTAAAACTGATTAGAGATTAATTGCTAAACCACGTTTCTCAAAAGATTAACAGGATAACATAGAGTTGCAGAGGAACATCTAAAAACTTTCCAAAGCAAGATGAAGGACTGGTCAGATAGACATTCGATGACCAGAATCTTTAAACCAGGAGATGAAGTTTTTGTACTATTGCTTTTTCAGGGTGAACCATTTAGAACAAAGTTCAGTGTTCCTTACAAACTAATTTAAAGGGTTAGTCAGGTAACATAATTGATCCTGATTGTAGGTAAAAGAATTAATTGTGTCATGTGAACATGTTAAACAGCAGTATCAGAGAGAAGATAATGAGAATGTACAGGTGTATGACGTAGTGTAGTAGAGGAGGATATAAGATGAAAGAGGAGAGCCAAGAGAATTGGACAATTTCCAAAGTGAACTTCCCACTGTTAGATGAACAAATTTGTAAATATTAGAGAGTTGAGACAGTGTACATTCGTATCTGGAGGGATATAGTGAGATTTCTCAGAAAATACGAAGACATTTGCAAAGATATACTTGGACATAACACATTAACCAAACAGGATGTGGATGTACTTAAATTGGACCGTATAAAACAAAACTCATATCAATTACACCCAAAGAAACAGACCAAAGTAAAAAGTAAATTTTATATATGTTGATGAATCAATTGATCAATCCAAGTCAGAATATTTGGAGTTGTCCTGTAGTTTTAGTTCCTAAACTAAATGGTTGAATTAGGTTATGTGTAGACGAGAGGAATGAGAATGCAGTCACAAAGATGGATTAGTACTCTATTACCAGACAGAAGAATGCATCAATAGCATCAGTAGTGTGTCATTCTGATGGAAAATTGGTTTGCTACTGGATATTGGCAAGTACCAGATATTGGCAAGTACTGGATTTTAGGAGAAAGTGAGGACTGCAGATGCTGGAGATCAGAGCTGAAAAATATGTTGCTGGAAAAGCACAGCAGGTCAGCCAGCATCGAAGGAGCAGGAGAATCGACGTTTCGGGCATAAGCCCTTCTTCACGAAGTACTGTAATATTGGCAAGTACCAGATAGTGGCAAGCACTGGACATTGGCAAGTACCGGGTATTGGCAAATACCACTGAAATGCAAGCTTAAGAAGTTTCTACATTTGTCACACCAGATGTATGTATTATATCAATTTTAAATTATGCCTTTGCGTTTAAGAACTCATCCGCCACATTTCCATGATTAATGAAGAGGTTTTGCTCAAATGCCAAACTGGGTAGTTTACATGGACGACACCATAGTATATGGTACTACATGGAAAGAACATATGTAACGGTTCGTAAACTTGTTCACACAATTTGATGGTGGCACGGTGGCTCAGTGGTTAGCACTGCTGCCTCACAGCACCAGCATCCCAGATTTGATTCCAGCCTTGGGTGACCGTGTGGAGTTTGCACATTCTCCCTGTGTCTGGGTTTCCTCCGTGTGCTCCGATTTCCTCCCACAGTCCAAAGATGTGCAGGTTAGGTGAATTGGCCATGCTAAATTTCCCATAGTGTTCTGTGCATTAGTCAGAGGGAACTAGGTCTGGGTGGGATACTCTTCAGAGGGTTGGTGTGGACTTGTTGAACTGAAGGGCCTGTTTCCACACTGTAGGGAATCTAACCTAATTACAGTCAGCGGGATTATGTGAATTCTAGCAAAAGTGAACTTGCAAAAGTCATGGTGACATACTCAGGATATGTTGTTGGACAAGGATAGGTGTCACCAAGAACAGCAAAAGTCAAAGCTCTAATTGACTTTCTCACCCCTAAAAAAAATGAAGGTATCGAGGCTACTGGAAATGTGTGGATTTTATAGAAAGTTTGTACTTAACTTTAGTACAGTAACCACATGTCTTTGACTAATTTGCGACATAAACAAATGAAGGTGGTAGTTTGCAGGATGCCAGGCCAACTTTGGCAAGTTTAAAGCAATTTTAATGAATAAGTGATAGAATCATAGAGTCCTACAGCACGGAGGCAGGCCCTTTAGCCCAATCTGATCTGTGCTGACCAAATGTCCACCCACGCTAACTCCATTTCCCTGCAATTGGCCAATATCCCTCTAATCTTTTCCTATCCGTGTGTTTGTCCATGGCCTTTTAAATGTTGTTAATGTTACCCACCTCAACCACTTCTACTGGCAGCTCATTCGAAATGCGTACCACACTGTGAAAAAATGTTGCCCATCAGGTTCCCTCTTATTCTTTCCCCCTAACCTTAAACTGTCCTTGATTCTCTAGTCCTTGATTTCCCAACTCTGGTAAAAAGTCTGAGTGTATTCATCCCATCCATGCTTCTCATGATCTTATACTCTTCAATAACATCCCCCCTCAGTTTCCAAAACTCGAAAGAAAAATGTCCTAGCTTGGCCAATCTCTCACCATAACTAGGACCACTGAGTTCTGGCAACAACCTTATAAATTTCTTCTGCATTCTTTCCAGTTTAATAACATCCTTCCTCGAGCAAGGTGACTAAACCTGAACACAATATTCCACGTGCAGCCTCACTAACGTTCTGTACAACTGCAATATAACTTCCCAACTTCTATACTCAGTGCCCTTATTGATAAAGGCCAGTGTACCAATAGCTTTCTTCAATGCCGCATCTACCTGTGACTCCACTTTCAGAGAACTGTGCACCTGAATCCCAAGGTCCAGCTGTTCCACTTTCAGAGAACTTTGCACCTGAACCCCAAAGTCCCTCTGTTCCATTCCACTCCTTAAGATCATACTATTCACCATGAAATTCCTATCTTGCTTTGACTTTCCAATATGGGCGACCTCACACTTATCAATGTTAAACTCTATTTGCCATTTCTTGGCTTACTTCCCCAGCTGATCAAGGTCCTGCTGCAATTTCTGATAACTTTCTTCACTGTCAATGATACCACCTATTTTATGTCATCTGCAAACTTACTCATCATGCTTTGTACATTTTCATCTGAATCATTGATACACATTAAAAATTTTAATGGGCTCAACACTGACCCCTGAAGCACTAGTAACAGGATTCCAATCTGACAAGCCTCCTTCCACGATTACCCTCTGCTTCTTACCATCAAGCCAACTGTGTATCCAATTTGCCAGTTCCCCCGGATTCCACGTGATCTAACCTTCCACAGTAGTCCACCAAGTGGAACCTTATCAAAGGCCTCACTGAAATCCGTACAGACGTTGTTGGCTGCCCTGCCCTCATGAATCTTCCTGGTCACTTCATCAAAGCGTGGGTGGCACGGTGGCACAGTAGTTAGCACTGCTGCCTCACAGCGCTGGCGAGAAGGTTCAATTCCCGCCTCAGGTGACTGACTGTGTGGAGTTTGCACATTCTCCTCGTGCCTGCGTGGGGTTCCTCTGGGTACTCCGGTTTCCTCCCACCGTCCAAAAATGTGCAGGTTAGGTGAATTGGTCATGCTAAATGGCCCGTAGTGTTAGGTGAATGGGTTAAATGTAGGGGAATGGGTCTGGGTGGGTGGCGGGGGTGGGGGTGGGGGGCGGGGGAGGTGGTGGGTAGCAGGTCGGTGTGGACTTGTTGAGCCGAAGGGCTTGTTTCCACATTGTAAGTAATCATCTTAAAAGAAAAGCCATGCTGACTATTCCTAATCAAATGCTGTCTTTCCAAGTCCATGTAACTTACCTGAACCTGTATTAACTGTAGCTAATTTGAATAAATCATTCAAATTAGAAGTAATGACTTTGGAACTGGACCAGTACTCTTACAGGATGATGAGACTGGAGGGGAAAAGCCCTCGGCTTATTTTTTGAAGAAATTGAACGAACATCAACAGAAGTACTCAACAATTGAAAAGGAAGTATTGGCAGTGGTAACAGCTCTTCAACACTTCAAATTTTACTTGTGAAGTGGATCCATCGAAACTGTCAGTCTTAGGACCATATTCCCCTGTGGTCCATGGAATGATTTTAAGGTAAGGTTCCAAGATTGCCCAGCTGAAGCTGGGATCTGAAGTGTTTTTGGTTTTGGTTTTGGTACTGGTTTTGGTGTATCATGTAGGTTCATTGGTGTTCCAGGACAAGAAACAACAGTGCAAAATGGCTTTATTCCAGAATTCACTCCAAAAGGATTTCTCAGTTGTGAGTGTGTTAATGGATCAGGAGGAACACTGAGTGAACAAAAACACTGCACCTGAATAACTTCCCCCGAGCGTGAATCCTGTAGATTTCCAGATGATGAAGACATCATGAACCGTTCATCACAAACCTCACACTTGAAGGGCTACTTTCATGTGTGGATCCTCTGAGGAAGCAAGAGGTTCCAGGACCTTGAGAATGACGTTTTGAACACTTCACATGACTGCTTTCTTCCTTGTGTGAATGCATTGATGCTTGTGGAGATTTGATGACTCGTAGAATAAAGTGTCACACAACTTGCAAATGAAGTTTTCTTCACTGTGTGAATCTTCTAATGGAGCAGGAGTCTCAAAGAAATGGGGATTGATTTGTGACACACCTCACACTGAAAAATTTCTCTCCTGGGTGAATACTTTGGTGTATGTGGAGATACTCTGACCACGAGAATGATTTGTCACACACCTCACACCTCAATGGCTTCTCTATTGTATGAATCTTCTGATGGAGCAGGAGTCTCAACTAAGTTGGCAATGAGTTGTCACAAATCTCTCACTTTCTCAGTGGATGCACTGGTGAGCTTGGAGGCTTCCTGACCTTGCTAATGATTTGTCACACAGCTCACGCCGGAATGGTTTCTTCGCTGTGTGAGAACATTGGTGTATTTGAAGGGTTCCTGGTTGTGAGAATGATTTGTCATACACCTCACGCTGGAATGGTTTCACTCCTGTGTGGACACGGTGGTGTATGCGAAGGGTTCCTGATTGTGAGAATGATTTGTCACACACCTGGCATTTAAAGCATTTATCTTCTGTGTGAGTACATTGGTTTAAACAGAGGGCTCCTGGTTGTGTGAATGATCTGTCACACACCTCATACCTGAATGGTCTTTCCCCCATGTGAATCCTCTGATGGAGCAAAGTTTCGATGAAGTGGTGAATGATTTGTCACACACCTCACATTTAAACAGTTTCTCTCCTGTGTGAATACTATGGTGTATGTAGAGTTGAACTGACTGTGAGAATGATTTGTCACACATCCGACATGGGAAGGGTTTCTCTCCTGTGTGGACACGTTGGTGTTTGCGCAGACATCCTGACTGTGAGAATGATTTGTCACACACCTCACAATGGAAGGGCTTCTCCCGAGTGTGGATACGCTTTGGTGTATGGAGTTTTGATGACTGGGAGAATGGTTTACCACACAGTCTGCACAGAAATGGCTTCTCCCCTGTGTGAATGTTTTGGTGCCTAAGGAAGGTTTAATGACAATGAGAATGATTTGTCACATCAGTTACATGTGAATGTTATTTTCCCCAGGTGAATGTGTTGGTCATTCAACAGACTCAATGGTCTTGGGAAATCCTGGTTACACATCCCAGATTTGAACCATTTCTCCCCAGAATTAATGCATTGGTGTTTCACGAATATAGGTAACTTTGCAAAAGCTCATTCATGGTTAAACATTTCCTCTATTATATAAACAGTGCTTTGTACATTTTAGCAGATTTACAACAAATGCACCTTATGTGTTAAGAGAGTCTTTCAGCCCACACACCTCAGACTTGAATAGCTTCTCCCCTGTAGGAATGAGTCAGTGGTCCATGAGGCTCAATGAATGATTGAAGCTGTCACCACACTTGGAGCCACTCACACTTCTTCCCAGCCTCATTCTGACCGATCACCCACAGCCGAACCTTCAGGTTGGTTCTGATGGAAGGCTCCACACCACTGACCAGTTTCAGGTCTGATGATATGTCAAAATATCCCAATTGAGATCCGGACAATTGCCTCACTGCCCAATCTTCTCTGTGTTGAACAATGCTTTGAAGTGACTGGAAGTCTTCCTCCAGTGGTGCAGATTTAACTTGGGTGATGGTCAAGCTCTATCTGTGCTATTTATTCCCTGTGTATTCTCTGATGTAGGAAGGTGCAATCCTTCTGTAAAACAGGAAACACGATTTTCACTCACTCTCCTCTTTTCTGAATAAGCTGATTTCCCACTCTTAACCAGTTTCACAGGATGTGGCTGTCACTGACTAGATTCGCTGAGAAAGTGAGGATTGGAGGTACTGGAGAGTCAGAGTCAAAAAGTGTGGCGCTGGGAAAGCACAGCAGGTCAGGCAGCATCCGACGAACGGGAGAGTTGATGATTTGGGCATAATGTCGTTCTTGATGAAGGGGTTATGGCCGAAATGTTGATTCACCTGCTTCTCGGATGCTGCCTCCCTGCTGTGCTTTTCCAGCACCACACATTTTGACAATAGACCAGCACTGTTGCTGATTTATATCCCACCTTCAAAAAGTGATGCTGAAGTACCCCCGGTAGTGTAAGGCTTTGGGGGAAGGGCTTGCACAGTTTGTGGATGTGAGACCCAAATTCTATCTACGAAGAAACTCACATGATTTTGCCCCAGAGACGATTCACAGTGCACAGGACAATAACCAACTCTCAACACATACACAGAGCTCAACACCAGGAAATCAATAAGAATCCTCATACCCTCGACATCTCTGAAATAATGACACCTCATCCTCTCATATTTAGAAATGTGCCATCAACAAAACTCAGCCTGGAAATGAGAGGGAAATGCTTCCAATAAACACACTCAATATCCAACACACAGCTCCAGTCAAACAGTTCAGCACAAAGCACCTAGTAAACAGCTCTCTCAGCTGAATCTTCTCACACAGTATAAGGGACATTTCCACCCCTGATTACCCACAGGATAGTCAGACTGCCTGAAGATTGGAGTGGATATTGTGGAAGACAATTTGTATAAAATCTACTCCTTCAATCAGCATCTCCTCACTTGGTTTCCCGTCCCTATAGGAAGTGAACCAGCTCTGGAAGAGGAAGAGGAGACAATGGGCAGAGTGGGTGGGCTCTCTGATTGACGTCTCTCACAGTCAATCCAAATATTAAGTGGGATTAAGTAAATTGATTAAATTGTATGAAGTCAGAGATGTCCCCCGGGCCTGTTGGCCTGCATCGTCGGATGCTAAAGGAGGCAATAGCAGAGATATTGGATGCATCAGTTATGATATTCCAAAATTCTCTGGATTTGGAAAAAAAGCATCAATGGATTGGAACCACAAAAAGTGGGAATCTATAGATCGGTTAGATTTACTTCTGTGGTGGGGAAGTTGTTTGAGTCAATCATAAAGGAGGAGATAACTGATTATTTGGAAAAACAAAGCGCAATTCACCAGTGTCACCATGGTTACATGAAGGGCAAGTTGTATTTGACAAATCTGCTGGAGTTCTTTGAGGCTGTAACCAACAAGGCCAATAATGGGGATTCGGTGGATGTGGTATATCTGGTTTTTCAGAAAGTATTGGCAAGGTGCCGTGTTAAAGACTGATCCAGAGGGTTAGATCCTAGGGGTGAAGTTTACAGTGGAGAAAGTGAGAACTGCAGATGCTAGAGGCCAGATTGAAAAATGTGATGCTGGAAAAACACAGCAGGCCAGGCAGCATCCGAGGAGCAGGAGAATCGACGTTTCGGGCCTAAGCCCTTCTGAAGTATACAGTATTGGCTTGGCAGGGGGATTGGCTGACTGACAGAAAACAGATGATTAGAAAAAAAGGTATTTTCTCTGGATGGCAAACTCTAACTAGTAGAGTGCTGCAAGGTTCAATTCTCTGACCTCAACTATTTACAATCTAGAAAAGTGATCTGCAGGCGGGAGAGTGCAACATAGAAAAATTCTTGGAAGATACTAAAATAAGTGGGAAAGCAGACTGTGATGAAGAGATGAAAGAATTTGCAGGTGAATACTCATAGATTAGGAGGATGGGCCAGAATCTGGTAGATGGTGTTCCATGGTGATAAATATGAGGTTATCCATTTTGGCCAGAAAAACTAAAGACAAATTACTATTTAAATGGAAAGCAGGTTCAAAGTATGTCAGTGCAGAAGGATCTGGGTGTTCTTGTGCATGAATTGCAGAAAGCGGGTAAGTAAGTACAACATACAATAAGAAAGGCAAATGGAATCTTGGTATTTATTGCAAAATCTGGATTATAAAAGTAAAGAAGAGTTTTATGGCATTGGTGGAAACACACTTGGAGTATTGTGTCCAGTTTGGGTGTCTTTATTTGAGGTGCCAAAGTTCAGGGGAGGTTCATCAGATTGAATCTAGGGATGAAAGGACTGTTGTACGAAGGGTGGTTGAATAGCTTGAGATTGTATCTGCTGGAGCTCAGATGAATGTGTGGGGAATTGAGACCAGTATAAAATCAGCCCAGACCATGTTAAATGGCAGAGCAGGCTTAAATGACCTCCTCCCACTCCCATTTCCTGTCTTTGTTTCTATTTCTGCAGTGTAGGGATTCAATGATTCTATGAGCATCTGGAGGTAGTATTCAGAACAAGAAATGAGCATCTGTTTTCAGTTAGTGGACACTTGGGTGTCCCATGTGGATGGGATAAAGCTGGCAAATCATTTTTAACCAACTGAATGGATTATTAGAACTCATATCCAAATATTGCATAGAAACAGTCTGAATGAATGATAAACACAGAAATGTCAAGATTGATATAGATATCGCTATCACTCTGCAGTGACACCTTCCAAACCTGTGATCCCTATCACTGACAAAGACAAGGGCAATAGATACATGGGAAGGGTACCGCCTGTAGGTTCCCTCCAAGCCACACACCATCCTGACATGGAATTTTATTGCTGTTCCCTTACTGTTGATGGCTGAAAACACTGAACTACCTCTCTAGAAAGTGCTGTGTGTCCCTATATGCAGGTCTGCTGCTTTCAAGAAGGCAGCCACCACCAAATCATGCAACAAATTCAGGAATGGAAATAAATGTTAGCCAAGCCAGCAATGCCCACTTCCTGTGAATTAATTTTAAAAAAAGGAAAAAATTGAACAAAAGTCCTCCGTACACACAATTCAGGAAGAGGACAAATACTTTACCTACACTGTAAGAAACTCAGAGGACCTGCATTTGAGGATTTGCCTTTTATGTTGTCTTTTGTTAAGTATATTTAATTATACTTCAATAATAAATTCTGCTCTGCTTCACTCCTTCTGACTGTCTGTATCATATCTTCTACGTGGTATCTCAGCTCAGGGAGAACTGTCAAGAAAGAGTAAGAATGCCTCTGCTTCTCAGGAGGCTAAGGAAATTCAGCATGTGCACAAGGGCTCTTACCCATTTTTATAGATGCACCGTACACAGCCTCATATCTCGGTGCATCACAGCGTACTATGGCAACTGGCCTTTCCAAGACTGCAAGAAATTGTAGAGAGCTGTGAACACAGCCCAGTCCACCCAAACCAGCTGATCACCCATTGACTCCATCCATAATTCACGCTGCCTCAGGAAAGCAACCAACATAATCAAAGACCCCTCCCACCCCAGTTATACTCTCTTCCACTTAGGTAGACGATATACATTTTGAATACATGTGCCAAGAGATGTAAGAACAGCTTCTTCCCTGCCATTATAAGACTTTTGAATTGATCTGTCAAATGTTAATTCTGATCTTTGTCCCTGTGCGTTCTCTGTGGCTGTATTACTGTATTCTGCAGGAAATAGTGAGGACTGAAGATCCTGGAGACCAGAGTTGAGAGTGTGGTGCTGGAAAAGCACAGCAGGTCAGGCAGCATCCGAGGAGCAGGAGAATCGATGTTTTGGGCATAAGCTCTTCATCAGGAATGAATGCCATATTCTGCACTCTGTTCTGGAACCCTGCTGCACTTTGCATAATAAAATCAGCCTGTACAGCATGCAAAACAACACTTTTCACTGCATCTTGGTACATGTCACAACATGTCAAGCATGCAGGTACAGTAGGCAGTGAAGAAAGCTAATAGCATGCTTGCCTTCATAACAAGAGGAATTGAGTATAGAAGCAAAGATGTCCTTCTGCAGCTGTACAGGGCCCTGGTGAGACACACCTGGAATATTGTGCTCAGTTTTGGTCTCCAAATTTGTGGAAAGACATTCTGGCTATTAAGGGAGTGCAGTGTAGGTTCACGAGGTCAATTCCCAGAATGGTGGGACTATGTTACACTGAAAGATTGGAGTGACCTGGCTTGTATATGCTTGAGTTTAGAAGGCTGAGAGGAGATCTGACTGAGACATATAAGATTATTAAATGATTGGACACTCTGGAGGCAGGAAGCATGTTTCCGTTGATGGGTGAGTCCCGAACCAGAAGATACAATTTAAAAATAAGGGGTAGGCCACTTAGAACAGAGTTAAGGAGAAACTTTTTCACCCAGAGCGTGGTGGGTGTATGGAATGCTCTGCCCCAGAAGGCTGTGGAGGCCAAGTCTCTGGATGCTTTCAAGAAAGAGTTGGATAGAGCTCTTAAGGATAGTGGAATCAAGGGTTATGGGGATATTGAGGAACAGGATACTGATTGAGGATGATCGGCCATGATCATAATGAATGGTGGTGCTGGCTCGAAGCGCAGAATGGCCTGCCCCTGCACCTATTGTCTATTGTCACCTCAAACTCAGATTGTGAGTTACAAAGATAAACTGATGACAGATTCCCGCAGCCCGAAAGTTTAGAAAGGTCCAAATTCTTTCATTATGCTGAAGGAATGCTGCAATGTTGGAGGAGCTGTCTTGAAGATAAGGCAGCCCTGTCTGCCATCAAGATAAATGTAAGAGGTCCCAAGCCATTGCTTTGCAAAAGAGCCAGGGAGTTTTCACTGATATTTGGGCAATATGGATGCCATATTCCATATCATTAAAACATTTTATTTGGATATTATCATATTGTTCTTTGTGGGAGGTTTGGTGGCCATCTTTGGTGTGTAAAAGTTTCACCTATGCGTTCATGGATGGAAACTTGTAACAGCAACAGCTCACAAGCCCTTTCAAGGCTACTGAAAGAGGATAAGGTTATGCCATCTCTAACTTCAGCTCAAATTCAGCTGTGGGTTCTCGGACTATGCGGAAAAAATTACAAGTTTGAACACTGTCTAGGGGACCAAGTACTAAATGTGGTTGCATTGAGCTGTTTCCCACTGGTAGATACACATCTGATAATACTGCCACTGGAAGAATTCATTCTGCTTTTAAACTTTCTGGACACCTTTCATGCTGCTGACAATACCCAACCACGGACAAAAAATGATTCTGTCCTGGCAAAACTAAACAGCTGGTGTCATGGGGAGACGAGAGGGCCATCAAGACCACATCATCAAAGACAATGACATTCTATGATGGGGAGCAAGAGTGACTGTCCAGTGCAAATGTTGCGGTCAGATACTGGCTGAACTCCACTAGGGTCATCCAGGGGTGTTCAAAATGAAGGTGTTGGCAAGAAGTTACATCCAGTGGCCAGGATTGGATGCAGACATAGCAGTGGCTAGAGGGCCAACAGGGACAACAAGCTTATCTATATTCATGGCAATGGCTGGATGAATCCTGGACCCGGATTATACCTTGACCGTCTAGTTCCTTTCATCAGCTCAATATTCTTAGTCATTGTAGATACCCACTCAAAGTTGTTGGACGTGCATAGAGTTCATTTGTCAAACATGGAGATGACAATAGAAAAGCAGCAAACATCTTTCACAATAGACCGTCTCTGGGAAATGTTGGTCACAAAAACATGCCATCATTTACTGGCAGGGAATTCGAGTATTTCCTAAGGTCAAATGGCATTCAACATGTAAGGACAGCTTATACCATCCATCGTTTGATGGTCTAGTGAACAGTGTGGTCCAAACTTTGGTCATAAGCTTAAAGAAACAGCCAAAAGCTTCATTCAACACTGAACTGTCCCAGTTCCTATTTGATTATTGGACCATCCTTCATTCACCTACATGGATTCCTCCAGCAGATTTGTTAATGGGGAGAACTCGTTGCACCAAGTTAAATGTGATGTTCCCAATCCTGGAGGGAGTGGAGGTTGAAACGACATCAGGAGCACCATTGACTTCCATGTGAACAAAAAGTAACTTTGTGACGGAGATGCCTGGAACATATGAAACGGGAAGGATTTGTATTCAGGAGACTCCAAACAAACATCTGACAGTTGCTGTTTTCACCAGGTTATGAGTATCATTGCTGTTTGACCGTGAGAGGAAAATATTTTATTTTTTTCAGTCTGTGGAAAAAGATTTTCAAGAATCGTAATCAGTATCCACAACTTGGGCATGGAAAATCTGTGATGTGCATCTGGGTATCGAAAGTGACGATTGGAGGAACAAAGAGAGTGAAGTATTTGGAGAGGGAAAGATGAACTGTCGAAGCTGTTTATGTTTCAGTAATATAAGTTCATTATTAATTTATTCAATACTTTATTATTTATACAATTTGTGCAGTAATTTATTCTGCAATCCAAGATGGCATTGGAACCGGGCAACATTATCCACCAGGTACAAGTGAAATTTATATTAAATAAATAATGAAGTAAAAAATAAATCAAAACAAATTATTAAATAGGTGCTTCGATAATTGAAGGACAAAGGGTTAATTGACAAAGGAAAAGAGTAGTTCTGGCGATACTTCAAGTAGCTACTTGCTCAGAATTTAGTTTTAATTCTCTGCTTAGTGGAGCAACCCATGCCATGCTGCAGTTGGGTTGATAAGACCCTGACTTCCTCTATCTTACGATTATACTGAGATTCTTTCTGAATGTCTTGCTGCAAGAACACAAGTGAAGCTCAGCACCAGTCTGCTAAAAAAAACCGAAGAAATCGGCCCTTCCTCCATAATAGGAATCTTTTGTCTTCAGTGTGTATGGTTTACAAGATGAACTACAGCAACTAACAAAACGCAATTTGACAGAATTTTACAAAATCTGACCTCTCATGCTTTCAGAGGTCAATGAAGCTAGATCATCAGACCATACCAAACCGTCATCTCCCAGACCATACACAACCTCATCACCTCAGGAGATTTCCACCCACAGCTTCCAAATTCATAGTTTGGGAACTCTGCACAGCTCAATTATATCTCCTTCCCAAGATCCGCAATCCTGACCATCCCAGCCAAACCATTGCCTCAGCCTGCTCCTGCCCCACCGAACTCTTCTCCACCTACCTCAAAATTGTCCTGTCACACCTAGTCCAGTAACTCCCCACAAACATTCGACACACCATCTACGCCCTCCATCTCCTCCAAGACTTCCGTTTCCTTGGCCCCCAACACCTCTTCATCATCACTGGCATCCAATCACTCTACAGCTCCATCTGCCATGACCAAGGCCTCCAAGCCCTCCAAGCCCTCCATTTCTTCCTCTCCGACCTCCACTGACACTTTCATTCATTTGGCTGAACTGGTCCTCACCCTTAACAATTTCTCCTTCGAATCCTCCCACTTCCTCCATGCGAAAGGGGTAGCCATAGGAATCCGTATGGGCCCCAGCTATGCCTGTCTTTTTGATCGCTACGTAGAACAGTCCATCTTCTGTAGTTACATGGGCACCATTCCCCACTTCTTCCTCCGCTACATTTCTGACAGCACTAGCGCCACCTCGTGCTCCCGCGAGGAGGTTGAGCAGTTCATCAACTTCACCAACACATTCCTCTCTGACCTTAAATTAACCTGGATCATCGCTGACACCTCCCTCCCCTTCCTGGAACTCTCCATCTCCATCAATGATGACCGACTTAGCACTGACATTTTTAACAAACCCATCAACTCCCACAGCTACCTGGATTACACCTCTTCCAATCCTACCTCCTGCAAAAATGCTATCCCGTATTCCCAATTCCTCTGCATCCACCGGACCTGCTCCCAGGAAGACTAGTTCCATCACAGAGCGCACCAGATAGCCTCCTTCTTTAAAGACCATAAATTCCCTTCCCACGTGATTGAAGATGCCCTCCAACACGGACACACCCCCTGGCCCTCACCTTCCACCCCACCAACCTCTTCATAAACCGTATCATCTACCAACGTTTCTACTACCTACAAACGGATCCCACCACCAGGGATATATTTCCCTTCCCACCGCTATCCACTTTCCACAAAGAGCGTTCCCTCCGTGACTACCTGGTCAGGTCCATGCCCCCCAACAGCCCACCTTCCCCTCCTCGCACCTTCCCCTGCCACCGCAGGAATTGCAAAACCTGTGCCCACACCTTCCCCTCACCTCCATCCAAGGCCCCAAAGGAGCCTTCCACATCCATGAAATTTTCACCAATGTCATTTATTGCATCCAAACAATTCTGACTTTATTTCGGGCATAGCTTTCAGAAAGTTGGATTTTTCTTTCAGCTAATGTCAAATTTATTTATTTTTTGTTATGCTTTAACCACTGGTCATTGACATTCTTCTGTAGCATCTCCATTCAAATTAATTGAATCTGTCTCTTGCTCCTTTCTCAATTGTTTGTTGAATATTTCACTGTTTTAACAGCAGATCTTCAGTGGTTAGTTGATGAGCTGGTTTGGTTCGTGCTCAGATATTACTTCACGGTCACAAGGTATGTTAATTACCCCCACCACCATTTTGTTCTGGGCACCCAAACCCTACAGGAATACTTGGTTTATCTCCCTCACTCTTGCTCCATTCACAGAGTGCAAGTAGCAACCTTTAATACCCTCAGTGAATTTTCAATGGACAATTAAATGATTGATATGTTCTAAATGAACAAGAGGGCTCACTGAAACCCATGAGTCTATTTCAACTTCCAGATGAAAAATGCATGATGTAACTATCTGCCTTGCTCTGGTGACTTTTAGTATGGCCACACACACACAAAGCCTGCATCTTCGTAGCATTCATTGACACAAATCCATTGTACCAATATTCATTTGGAAATCCTGAAAAAAATACATTTTGATGAATCTTGCATTCATCAGGGTTGGCTGAAGCATTTACTCTGCCATTCATGAAATAGCAAGTAAACGCAAAAGTACATTTCCAATGTATGAGAGGAAAGGTGTTTGTCAAATAGACTGTGACTCATAGATATGTCATCAAGACAAATGCATGAGTTTGATGTTTAAATGATGATTACCAGTTAATTGATAGACTATTGTGTAAGTGAAATCAAACTGTGTGATTCTAATTGGTAATGTTTTGCCCTGGGTGACCCAAAGACTGATGAGGTCAATGATTTTATTGGGTTGAACCAGTGTGTACATGATCTTTCTGTCTGCAAAGAATACGACAATATGTATTAACATATTTAGGTTGCAGTATATGCACGTGGACCACAGCGTGAGCTTGAGTGTCAATCTTGAGTTGATTACATGTTAAACTAGAGTATCCTCTATTGTCACATGTACTCAAGTACAGAAGTACTGGAGTACACAATTTTTTTTACAGTGTCACGTCTTATGGAGCCATCATAGATACAAAGTACCTCAGTACAACCCTCAGGGACAAAACAAGAATAAAAAGAAAAGTAGTTGCATTACTTTACAGTCATTCATTGTTAAAGTTAGAAATGCGACATCGCCAAAAGGATAGCCATTGCAGTCAGATAAACATTATATTGCAGTAGCTCAGTGCAAAGGCTTCCACAGTGGTCTGACTGCCAGCATCAGACCCCTACCCCACAACTGTCCCTGCTCCACTTAAAGCCTGTAGTCCATGCAACACCAGCTCTCAGGTGCTCCAATGTAAATATTCTCAGAGACTCGCTTCCCCTTGCTGGCCTGCGCTCTGGGATTCGCCTCCTTGACGACCATCTCCTCCAATTAACTCCAAGTCAAAAACTGAGAAACAAAAGCGGCAAAGGAGGAAAAAAGAGAGGGAAAAGAATGGAGCAGAGAAGCTTTGGTTGGGGCATTTTACTCTGCCTTCATCTTGAACCAAGCTTTACTTGTGTAAAATAAAGAGAAGAAATAGATATCAAGTGTATTTAAAATACAGTATTAATGTCCCAATTGCATCAACAACAATGTATTGTGACAGAAGAGTGTCAGACACATTGTGGAGAGCAACAATCGTGTATAACTCAGTGAGGGCTTCTCAACATTGATTGACGTAGAATGAAAGAAGGGCTGAATTATCCCCAAATTGTCAAAATGCATGAAGTCCAAACTCTACTGATGAGATACTGTAAAATGATAGGAGTCCTGAATTAGGAAGAGATTCTGTGGCTATGGAATGAGACAGCGGCAACTGTCATTGCAGAGCAGACACCTACCTCTGAAATAAACATTTAAGTGGCGACGAACATAATTGCCTGTAGGCCGGTATTCTGTCAAAAAAAAACATTCTCCATTTCCATGTGCACAGCACAGTGGCTATGACTAGCCAGCTGTCGGTCCCTTTCTGAATCCCCTGTTTATATGGCCCAGATTAACATCCTCAATGAAGGATTTCATAGTCATTAAGATCCACCTGTTCTAATCACTGCATGGAGTAAACAGAGATCCCAGCAATGGGAGTCACAAGTTCTACCAAGTGAGTAACTTGGGTCTATCTGACTTGTATGGCTGACATATAGCCAAGTGACCAACATGTGCTGAGAATGGATTTGGTACCACCACTCAGCATAGCATCCTCAACATGATGATGATTTCAGACATAATGTATGAAATTTGAATTGCATGAATGACCTGGAAAAAGGATAGGCATTACAGAGAGCCCAAAAGGTGAAATCAAAACAGAAAATTAATCTTGTTGGTCAGGCAACATCTGTGGCAAGAGTCAGAGATAATATTGCAACTGACATTTCATAAGAACTGGATTTGTTATTCCTGTAATTCCACAATGGATTCTAGCCTGTTGTGTACTTCTTGAACATGTTTTTTTTTTCAGATCTCTAACATTTACAGAAGTTTGTTTCCATCATAATGATAGTAAAATAGATGGAATTGAACTCTCATCTGCACAGAAATGGAAACGTTCACTTAATAGTTTCAACCATTAAGATATCTCCCAGGACATTTCACACACACAGCTCACTGAGTGGCTGCTTTCCTTAACTGTTAATTGAGGAATGTTGTGATTAAGCCAGTCTTAAATTACATAGAACAGTTTTGTCTTGAGGTTTTAGGTCTGCTCAAATCAGGCGATAATTGACTGCTGTCCACACATGAATCAGATTGGAAGCTGTGATCTCAATGATGGGTTGTTCAAAGTGCACAAAGCCAGTAAAATGAACCTCTCTTCACTGATCATCTCGGACCTGCTGTGCACTGTCAGATGTTTCAGCTTTTCATTTGTTGCATTCAGTGTAATTAACAACTTTCCTGACAACTTGCCTCGAAGCTTCAGTGGCAGCCATGACATTCTTCTCAACCTTTCTCATCGAATATCACTGGCCATTATTTATTATTCCTGGTCGCCCTTGAGAAGTTAGTGAGCTACCCTCTTAAACTGCTGCACTCCACATGCTGTAGATTGACTCAGAATGCCCTTGGGGGTGGTGGAAGTTTGGATATTAACCAAGTGACAGAGGGGATGGTGAATGGTTTGGAGGGAAACTTGCAGATGGTGGTATTCCCATGTATCAGTTGCCCTTGTCCTTCTGGGTAGAAGTGGTCATGGGTTTGATAAGTGCTGTCTAAGGATATTTAGCAAATGGCAGTGCATCTTGCTGATAGTACACTTTATTGCTACTGAGTCTATTCTGGAAGGAGTGAAGATAGTGTCAAACAAGTAGGCTACTTTATCCTGGATGGTGTCAAGCTTCTTGATTGTTGGTGGAGTTGCACCCATCCAGACAAATGGGGAGTATTCCATCAGAGGGAAAAAGAAGGGCTTATGCCCAAAGCGTCGATTCTCCTGCTCCTTTGATGCTGCCTGATCAGCTGCGCTTTTCCAGCAACACATTTTTCAACAGTATTCCATCAGACTCATGATTTGTGTCTTGTGGATGGGAGAACAGGCTTTGGGTAGTCAGGAGGTGTGTAACACGCTACAGCATTTCCAACTTCATTACGAGCACATTTTCCTCATATATAAGGTCCCAAACTGCTCTTAATATTCAAAACGCAGTCTGATCAGAGTATTATATGGCCTCAGCAATACATCTCCGGTCTTGTATCCTAGCATTCTTGAAATGAGTGCTGACATTGCATTTGTATTACTAACTGCCAATCGAATCTACATGTTAACATTCAGCAAATGCTTCCTGCCAAAGTGCACATCCTCATATATTATTCTTGCCAATTCCTTGCCCACTTGCTCAGCATGTCCAAGTTCTTCTGCAGCCTCCCTGCTTTCCCAACACTACCTGTCACTGATTATCTTTGTATCATCTCCAGATTTAGCAAACATGTCCTCAGTTCCAGCGTGCATATTGTTAATACATAACATAAATAGTTGTGGTCCCAACACAGACCTCTGTAGAACTCCGCTAGTCACTGGTTGCCATTCTGGAAAAGACAACTTTATCCTTACTGTCTGTATTCTGCTAGTCAGCTAATACTCTATCCATGTTAGAACATTGCGCGTTACACCATGGGCTCTAACCTGTGTGGCACATTGGCCTCTGGTAATCCAAATAGATCACATTCACTGGTTCTTTTTGTCTAATCTGCTTGTTACCTCCTCAAATAATTCTAACAGATTTGTGAGACATAATCTCCCCTGGGTGAAGCCATGCTGACAGTTCTATTCTACCATGAGTTTCCATGTACTCCACAATCTCATCCTTAATAGCAAACACTAAAATCTTTCCAATGACTGAGGTTAGGTTAACCAGCCTATAGTTTCTCATCTTCTGACTCTCTCCCTTCTTAAACAGGGATATTACATGAGCCATTTTCCAGTCCTCTTGGACCCTCCAGTGATTCCTGAAAGATCACTACCAATGCTTCCACAATCTGCTCAACTCTTTCCATCAGAACTCTGGGATGCAGTTCATCTGAGCCGGGTGAGTTATCTCCCTTCAGACTTTTCAGCTTCCGCAGCACCATCTCCTTAGTGATGATCACCACATTCACCTCAACCCTATGGTTCTCTTGAAGTTGTGGTATATTGCTGGTGCATTCTAGTATGAAAATTGATATAAAATGTTCATTCAGTTCCTTCAATACTGCTTTTCTCTCCATTACTACTTCTCCAGCCTCATTTTGCAGTGGCCTAAGATTCACTCGTTGCTCTCTGCGCTTTTAGATACCTTAAAAAGTACACTCTTGCAGTCTCCCTTCAGTTATGGTCAGCTTACTCTCATATTTCAGGTTTCCAACCCATTTTTAAAATTATTCTCAGCTGATTTTTAAAGGTTTCCTTAGTCTCTGACTTCCCATTGATCTTCACCAGTTTGATGCTTTCCTTTCACTTCTATGCTGTGCCTAACGTCCCTCATCCTCCAGTTAGTTTGCTTATTCTTTCCTGAGATGAATTTCTGCTGCACCTTCCGAATTACCTTCAGAAGCCCATTACTGCTCCACCATCTTCCAGTCAACTGGCCAGCATCTTCCTCATGTTATTGTAGTTACCTTTACTCAATTGTAATATCATTGAATCTAGTTCCAACTTTTCCCTCTCAAAAAGCTGCGTGAATTCTATCACATGGTTACTGCCATCTACAGATTCCTTCACCTCAGGATTCTCATCGAGTCTGCCTCATTTGACACCACCAAATCTAGAATTGCTTGTTTCCTAGTGGGCTGTTTAACAAGTTGCTCCACAAAGAAACTGGTAGACATTCCACATATTCCTTTTCTTGAGATATGTTTTTCCCAGTCCACCTGCATACTGAACTCCCCCAATGATTATTGTAATGGTACCTTGTATTACATGCCTTTTCTAACTCATAATTTATTACCTTCTCCACATCTTGGCGACTGGTAGGAGACCTATACACAGTACTCATGAGGGTATTTATTCCTTTGCAGTTCTTCAACAGTGCCCACACAGATTTGATGCTTTGTAATTCTATATCACTTCTTGTTGTGATATCTGCAACATTATACCACCTATTTCAATCTGCACTACAAGCTCTTTTACACAGTTTTGAATACGGCCTGCATTAAGTACACCACTCTCAGTTCTGCATTGACTGCTCCGCTTCTCATAGTAGTCCCCTACTCTGCTGTGCCTGAAGTTAGATTCCTGACCCTGTCCATTATCTGTGTCTAGTTGCTTGTTTTGAAGACTATAATGTCTGCTGATCCCTCCCTCCTTTAAGGTAGCAATAATTTTCCACATAACTGAGCCCAGGCTGAACCCCAACCCCACTATTTTGATCAAAACCCTATCCACAGTCCTAGTTATGTGATTCATCATGAATTAGGTGGAGTCCATCCCGTCAAGACAGTTCCCTCCTTCCCCAGTACTGATGCTGCTGTCCCATAAGTTTGAATGCATTTCTCCCAAACTGATCTTTCCATTCAGCTCTTTTATCTTGTTGACCCTGTACCAATTTGTTTATGGCTCAGGTGGAAATTCAGAGATTATTACCATTTTTGTTCTAATTCTTAATTTATCCCCAAGATGCCCATATTTCCACACTAGAACCTCTGTCCTCTTTCTAGCTATGTCATTGATATCTACCAGATCTTTCTCCTCCCACTCCATGTTCCTCTGTAGCCTGGATGAAATATGGCACCATGCAGCCAACATAGCCTTTGGGACTCTTGAATTGGCCTCAGACAACAGTGTCTATTCCCCCGAATATACTGTCCCCAATTACAACGGCATTTCTCTCTCACCATTTGCTGATGTGTTGTATGTTTAAACTTCAAACTCCAGCTCATTAATTCTGAGCTGAAGTACTTGAAGCAAGAAACACTTGCTATAGATGTGCTCATTTCGAACCACAATGGGGTTCACCACATCCCACATCATGCAGGGAAAACAAATTCCCTGACCTCGTATCTCTATTTTGATTACACTGTTCTTCATTTGTTTTTTTTTCTCTCAGTTTGGTACTGGTCTTTTAGGTTGTGGCCTGAAAATATTTCTCCCATTTACCTTCATTCTGATAGTAGCCTCTAAAAAATGCCAAACTAGTAGATATGACCAACTAATACACTTCTGTTTTGCCTCCAGTGTCACTCTTGTGCTAGGCCCTAACTCTTAGCGAAACTGGGGCTGCAGATGCTGGAGATCAGAGCCGAGAGTGCAGCACTGGAAAATCACAGCAGGTCAGGCAATATCCAAGGAGCAAGAGAATCGACATTTTGGGCAGAAGCCCTTCATCAGGAATCTTCGGGCAAAAGCCCTTCCTGATGAAGGGCCTAAACCTCTTGACCCTAACCCTGGGCTACCATTTATCCTGTTGAAAAGAATCTCACAAACTATGAGCCTCAGGAAAAAGAAAGCAAAACACACTTCGTTCGTCTCTGCACCAACTTCCCTCATTGCCACCAAATTCCCCGATTTCGGACCACATTCCACTCACGATGGGATCTCTCTTTCCTGACTGTGTGAAGTGTGAGGGCAAATTGGATATGTTGTGGCAGAAAATTGGACACAGAACGTGATTTAATTGAAATGTTTAATCCAATGGAAATCTTACATTTTACCACAGCAGAAGTACAGATTGAAAACTATTGGGAAAATGAATTAAAAGGGAGGTTTGGGAGCATGTTCTCACTCAATCATGATAACATGATTGTTATGGAACAAGTTATCTGAAGTGGTGACAGATGGAGAAGATCTCATCGCATTGAAAAGATTGTGGATGTTTCCTGGAAGAGGCAACAGCAAGGACCAGCGGGCAACTGGGAATATATTTGGGCAGCAGCTGAACCTGAGACACTACGCTCCCCACCCTCCTGCTCTAATAAAAAAGAGGATTGTGTGGTGTGTTGATAAGGTAGGACAGTTTCATTTGCATTTCTTCCATATCTTGTGATTGTTTAAAGCGTTTTTTTCGTTTTTATTTACTGAATCTATCCATTGGTTATTTGAATAAGACCACAACAGAGAAGTACGCGAAATTATTTAACTCATAACTTTGTATAAATTAATTAACTAAGTAGAGATGGCTTGTCGGGTGATGTGCTGTAGCTGTATGATATGGGAGCTGGCTGAGCCCATTGTGAACTGCAGTGACCATATCTGCAGCAAGTATTGGTTGCTGGAAGGAGTCTGGCTCAGAGTCGATGATCTGGAATCTGAGCATCAAACACTTTGGCACATCTAGGAGGGGAAGAGTTACTTGGATGCTTTATTTCAGGAGACAGTCACACCCGGTAGATTAAGTAATTCAAATTCAGTTAGTGATCAGGCACAACAGGGTGCGATTGCAAGTGAGTCAGATAGGGAGATTCCGAGTTCAGGAGTGGAGGAGCCTCAGCTTTTTACCTTATCAAATAGGTATGTGATTCTTGCTCCCCGTATGGATGAGGAAAAGGGTTGCACGGAGGATGAGCTGAAAAATGTGCTGCTGGAAAAGCGCAGCATGTCAGGCAGCATCCAAAGAGCAGGAGAATCGACGTTTGGAGCATAAGCCCTTCTTCAGGAAACATCCTGAAACGTCGATTCTCCTGCTCCTCGAATGCTGCCTGACCTGCTGCGCTTTTCCAGCAACACATTTTTCAGCTCTGATCTCCAGCATCTGCAGTCCTCACTTTCTCCTGCATGGAGGATGAGCCAGCTGACCATGGCACCATGGTGCAGGACGCTGTTCAAGAGGGGAGTAGTAAAAGACAAGTGTTAGTTTTAGGGGATTCTACAATTAGGGGGATAGATAGTATCCATTGCAAGCTGGATTGTGGAGTCCCGCATGGTCCGCTGCCTGCCTGTGTAGGGTGCAGGACGTCTCTGACTGGCTTGAAAGGATATTGAAGCAGAAGGGGAAGGATCCAGTTGTTGTGATCCACGTTGGGACTGACAACATAGACAAGGCAAGGACAGAGGATCTGTTTTGGATTATCAAGCTCAAGGAACAAAATTAATTAATTGTTCCCTAGGGTCATAATCTCCGGATTACTGCCTGACCCACGTGCAAATTGGGTTAGGGATGAGAAAATTAGGGAAGTAAACACGTGGCTAAGGGAATGGCGTAGGAAAGAGGGGTTCCATTTCATGGGGAGTTGGCCTCAAATTTGGAACCAGGGGTATCCGTACTGGTGGGATAGTTTCCACCTGACATGACCTGGGACCAGGGTTCTAGCGAAAAGGATAAGTCGGGTGCTCACTAGGAATTTAAATTCGAGAGTCAGGAGGAAGGCAAAGGGAAAGCGACAAGAGGTATAATGGTTAAAAAAAGGTAAATATCAGGTTGGCATGTGTGCAGGAGGGTTTAGGTTCAAGGCAGACTATGAAAGAAGCAAAAGGGAAGGATAAATCAGGAGATATTAGAGATGTTGTGAATCAGGATGGTAAGAAAGCTAGCATTAAGGCACTTTACCTAAGTGCTCATAGCAGTTGTAACAAGCTTGATGAGTTAATGGTACAAATCATTGCAAATGAATATGATTTGGTAGCCATTATGGAAACATAGTTACAGGATGATCGCAACTTGGAGTTAAATATCCAGGGGTACCAGACTATTTGGAAGGACAGACAGGAATGGAACGGAGGTGGTGTAACTCCGATATTCAAGGGCAACATGTGGGCAGTGCTGAGATATGATATTGGTTCTATGGAGAAGGAAGCTGAATGCATTTGGGTGGAAATTAGAAATTCGAAGAAAAAGCCATGGATCGACGTATCTTATAGACCACCAAATAATAACATCACATTGGGGCAGGCAATAAACACAAAAATAACTAAGGCCTGTAAAAATGGTACGGCTATTATCATGGGGGATTTTAATCTACATGTAGATTGATTGAACCAGCTCAGTCAGAGTAGCCTTGTGGAGGAGTTTGTTGAGTGAATCCATGATAGTTTTCTTGAACAGTATGTAATGGAACCAACGAGGGAGCCAGTTATCCTAGATCTGGTCCTGTGTAATGAGACAGGAATAATTAATGACCACATTGCTCGGGATCCTCTTGGAAGAATACAATTCAATCACAGTATGGTTGAATTTAAAATGCAGATGGAGAGTGGGAAGATAAAGTCCAATAGCAGGGTCTGTGCCTGAGCAAGGGTGACTACAATATATTGACGGAGGACCTGGCTAAAGTAGACTGGGAACAAAGATTTTGTGGTGGGACAGCTGACAAGCAGTGGAGGACTTTCAAGAAAGTTTTTCAAAGTGTTCAGCAAAAGTATATTCTAGTGAAAAGGAAGGACTGTCAGAAAAGGGGTACTCTGCCATGGGTGTTATGGAGCCAATCAAACTGAAAGAGAAAACGTACACAGTGGCCAAAAACAGCATGACACTTGAAGATTTTGAAAACTTTCAAGGTCAACAGAGAGCCACAAAAAGAGCTATAAAGAAAAGTAAAATAGATCATGAGAAAAAAACTAGCACTTAATTTCAAGACAGATAGCAAAAGTTTCTATAAATGTGTAAGACGAAAAAGAGTGGCTAAAGTAAACGTTTGTCCTTTAGAGGATGAGAAGAGGCATTTAGTTATGGGATATGATGACATGGCCATGGCATTGAACAGGCATTTTGTATCAGCCTTCACAGTGGAGGACACTAATAACACGCCAGTAATTGACAAAGAGACGAAGGTAGATGAGGACCTGAACACAATCATTTTTACTGAAGAGCTAGTGTTGGGCAAGCTAATGGAGCTAAGGATAGACAAGTCTCCTGGTCCTGATGGAATGCACCCATGGATGCTAAATGAGATGGCAGGCGAAGCAGCAGGTGCACTTCAATAATTTTCCAAAATCCGCTGGACATTGTGGCAGTCCTAGCAGATTGGGAAACAGCAAATATGATACCACTGCTTAAAAGAAAGGTATATAAAAAAGGGGGAATGATGGACCAGTTAGCTTAACCTCTGCCCTGGGGAAGATACTTGAGTCTATTATCAAGGAAGAAATAGCAGGGCATTCCGAAAAAAAAAGTTCCATTGTAGAGATGCAGCATGGGTTCATGAAGGGCATGTCATGCCTGACAGATCGTTTGGAATGCTATGAAGACATCTCAAGCTAGGTGGAACAATGGGGACCCAGTGGATGTGGTGTACCTAGATTTCCAAAATGCCTTCAACAAGGTGCTGCACAAGAGGCTACTGTATAAGATAAGGATGCATGGTGTTGGGGGAGAGTATTAACATGGACAGAGAATTCGTTGATTAACTGGAAGTAAAGAGTGGGGTTAAATGAATGCTATTCTCGCTGGCAATCAACGACTAGTGGCATGTCACAGGGAATGGTGTTGAGACCACAATTATTTTCAATTCATATAGATGTTCTGGAGTTGGGGAACATGTGTGTACCGTGTGAAAGTTTGCAGATGAGACTAAGATAAGTGGGAGAGCAAAGTGTGCAGAGGACTGTGAAACTTTGCAGAGGAACAAAGATACATTGAGTGAGTGGGCAAAGGTCTGGCAGATAGAACACAATGTTAATAAATGTGAAGTCATACATTTCGGTAGGATTAACAGCAAAAAAGATTATTGCTTGAATGTTAAAATATTGCAACATGCTGCTATGCAGAGGGACCTGGGTGTCCTTGTGCATTAATCACAGAAGATTGTTCTGTAGGTACAAGTGATTAGGAAGGCAAATGGAAATTTATCCTTCATTGCTGAAGGGATTGAGGTTAAGTGCAGAGAAGTAATGTTGCAGAGAAGTAATGGTGCTGGTGAGGTCACACCTGGAGTCCTCTGTGTGGTTTTGGTCTCCATACTTGAGAAAGGATGTACTGGCACTGGAGGGGGTGCAGAGGAGTTTCACAAGGTTGATACCTGAGTTGAAAATTTTGGGTTATGAGGCAAGACTGGGTAGGTTGAGATTATATTCACTGGAATTTAGAAAACTGAGGGTGATCTTATCGAAACATATAAAATTATGAAGGGAATGGATAAGATAGTAGTAGAGAGAATGTTTCCACTGGCAGTGAACCAAGGGCAAGAGGGCAGAGGTCCATGATTAGAGGGAGCAGATTTAGGACTGAATTGAGAAAGAACTGTACCCAGAAAGCTGTTAATCCATGGAATTCCTTGCTTAGGGAAATAATTGACTCTACTTCAGTAAACCTTTTGAAAGCTAAGGTAGATTTTCTTGCAAAATAAAGCAATTAAGGGTTAAGTTGAGAGGGCGGGTAAGTGGACCTGAGGCCATGAAAAGATCAGCCATGATCTTATCTAATGGTGGAGCAGGCTCAACGAGCGGGACGGCCTATTCCTTCTCCTAGTTCTTATGCTTTTATGAAGAACAGAAAGTTTCAGGGCTATGAGCTATCACTCCCCATTAGTTGGTACCGATACAGCAGCCCAAAGTCTTCTGTGTTGTGGCGCTTCAATGATGCACAGATTCTCTCTCATTTTATTTCTCCAGCGCTGTCACGCCCACCTTATTAAATATTCTTGTCCTCCTCGTTTCCTTTCGTTCTTTCACTTCCATAAACAATCGGTATCGAGGGGCATTTCGCACTCAGTCCTGCATTTCACTTCAAGCACCAATAGCCAGTAAGTGACGGCTATGTGTTAATTCGGGGAATAACTATGCACGCAAATTGCGTCAGGCATTTGGAATTCTCTTTTACAAATGGTTGGTGATATTCCACCAATTGTTGTTACGTCTGATAGTTTGGAAGATTGATAGCGCAGACTTTGCAGATTCTGTTTGTTTAATAACTGTGACTAACGCCAATCTCCGTGGGAACACTGACTATCACCAGGGATTTTATCTTAGTGATAAATAACATGCTCCTCTCAACATTCCCTGATCAACACGAAGTGTGGTCTGAAACACAGAGTCAAGCGATTCTGCACACGCAGGGAAAAATGCATTCGAACCAACCAGCGCCGCAAAAACCGGCAGTTCCAGTGGACTTTCAGATACTGCAGTCACTGAAGAAAATCGAGAAGGTATACTATCCTGTCCTCGCTGCTGTTGGCGTTTGTTGTAAGTCTTTGTGTATAGTTATTATTTCTGTGCTCTTTAACTGTCCTGCTGTCATCTGATGTAATGTTCTTCCATCATGTTAATTGTTATGTTTGATCCGGTTTCGTTCGCCGCACTAATTCACTAAAGCACGTTCATCATAAATTCTTGTTGTTTAAAAAATTATATTACTCTATGACTACAGCCGGTAGTTCGTAACTACCCGTTTACTATTTATTCATATTTTGGTTCTATATATTTGTCATTCAACATTTAGAATTACCGGATGTACAGAGCATGTTTCTGGATTGAGTACTTTTTTAGACCAGAAATAACTGGTCTTGAGTTCACTGTTTTCTTTTAAATGCTGATAAGTAGGAATATTTATCAAAGCTAAAACACTTAGAGAAACAAGTTAGGTGCCAAAAGGACGGTGTTAGTGTACTATATCGGAGACGGACTGGATATTTTTGAACTGATCTCTATCATATTCCTGCTTCAGGGCCGTATTTGAGGGATTACATATTTACTTGATATGACCTGCAAATATATTTGCACAGGATGTGGGCGTCTTTGGCGGGAGAAGTAATTATTTCCCATCTCTATTTACTCTTGAGGTTCGGATGATGAGCCACCACAGTTATTTTGGTGTAGGTACGCTCAAAATGCTGTTTGTGAGCAGGTTCCGGGGTTAGGGCTGTGCACCATTGAAGGAAAAGCAATGGATTTTCAAACTAGTAATTATGGGTCATTTGGAGGCTGCTGCAGATCCTGTTGTTTCCATCTATCTGCTGGACTCGTCATTCCAGATTTTAGTGGCTGTGGATTTGAAAAGAGTTTTCTGAAGTAACTTGTAGTTCTAAAGCAGACACTGCTGCGACTAGGTATGTTGGAAGAGGTAATTGTGTCGGTGGTGCTAATCATGAAGGCTGATTTTTGCTCAGCGGTGTGAAGTTTCTCCAGCTTGTTGTTGGAGTTTCACTAATCCAGGCAAATGGGGATTATTCCATTATACTCCTGACTTGTAACTCCTAAATGCTGGGCAGTCTCTGGGGAGTCAAATGAGTTACTCCTTATAGCATATTTTGCCTTTGACTTGACCTTGTAAGCTCAATATTTATCTGGCTAATATTGTCAATGGTGAACAGACAACTTTGATACTGGGGAATTCCTTGATGATAATGCCATTGAATGTCGAGGGGCCACAGCTCAGCTCCCTCTTGTTGAGCTGGCACATGTGTGGCATAAATTTTACTCGCCATTTGTCAGCCCAAGCCTCTGTACTGTGCAGATCTTGCTGAATTTCGACACGGACTGCTACAGTATCTGAGAAGTTGCAAGCATTGCAGGGTATGTACAATCATCAGTACCATCCCCACTGCTGGCCTTGTCATGTTGCAGCTGAACATGGCTGGACAGAGGACGTAGCTCGAAGGAACTCCTACAGAGATGTGCTCATGCTGAGGTGACAGGCATTAGGTGTAACTACTGTTCCTGCATATTTGACATTGATTCCAAATGACACTCGTTTTAATCTCGCTCATTTCTTACTCAATCAAATGCTGCTTTGCTCTCATAAGCAATCACTCTCATTTCACCTTTTGAATGCAGTTCTTTTCTCCTTTTCTGAACGGAGGGTGTAATGAGATCAGGAGCTGAATAGGCCTGACAGAATCCAAATTGAATATCAGAGACGAGAAAAAAAAACTGAATGAACTGTGGATGCTGGAAATCTGAAAGAAAAACAGGAATGGCTGGGAAATCTCTGCAGATCTGGCAGCATCCGTGGAGAGAAAGCACAGTTGACGTTTCGAGTTATTTGTAAGTATCCGTGAACGTGAAGCACTAACGGTGCTTTCTGTTTATAGATGCTGCCAGACCCCTGAATTTTTCCAGTAACTTCTGCTCTTTTTTCTCAGGTTCAGTGAGCTGGTTATTGCTAAGTTCTGCTTGAAAGAATTGTTGATGATCCCTTCCATCGCTTTTCTGATGCTTGGGAGGTATTCAATGGGCTGGGAATTGGCCAGATGTGTTTATTCTGTTTATTGTATGCAGAACATTCCTGGGAAATGCTCTACAATGCCGGGTAAGTGCCCTTTTGGTTGGTGCGCAGGAACAGCTTGGCTGTGTGCACAACAAGTTATGGAGCACTTGTCATATTGACAGGACCCATAGACTTTACAATAACTAGTGCCTCCAGCGATTTCTTGACATGCTGTGGAGTGAACCGAATTGGATAAAGAGCCTTTAGAGGAGAGTAGGTCGACCATCCATTCAGCACTTGTGGCTGAAGATAGTTGTAAAGGCTTTAACCTTATCTTTTACACCGCCAGTTTAAGGATGGTGGATATTTGTGGAACGTTCTCCAACTTTTTTCTGGTTGAATTTCCACCACCGATGACCACTGGATCTGGCAGGACAGCTGCATTTAGATCTGATCCGTTGGACATAAAATTTGTTTTTCTCTGTCTTTCTGTCTCTGCTTAGGCAGTTCGTCACGCAATTAGTTCTGGTTAATTCTTCCTCACGTGAACCCTCAACTTTAAGCATGTTCCAAGTTGCTTTTGACATTCCCTTCTGCACCGGTTTTCGACTCTGTTTTAATTCACTGTTTAATGACAATTGTCAATTCGGAGCCATGAGGGTGCATTGAAGTAGAATTATCTTGCTACTTATAGTCTACAGAATCCCATTAATGTTCACTGCTGAGTTGTTCCAGCAGTTTGAAGCCTCTTTCGTTTGGCACAGTATAAGTGCCTCACAACAGTGGGAACCTTTTTTCTCTGATGGAAATGGGTAGCACTAGGGGACATAGCTCTATTAGGATATATATAGGACAGATGTCAGAGTTAGTTTCTTTATTCGGAGTGCAGTAGGGCCGTGGAACCTCTCGCCTGCAGCAGTAGTGGATTCCCAACTTGAAGGGCATTTAAATAGTCATCAGATAAACAAATGGATGAAAATGGAATCGTGTAGTTTAGATGGGCTTCAGATTGGTTCTCCAGGTCAACACAACATTGTGGGCCGAAAGGGCTGTGCTGCGCTGTAATGTTCTATGTTCTAACACAATAGAGTACACCTTGTTGCCATGAGAAAAGACATAGCAAGGGAGGGATGGTGCTGTCTCGGTCATTGTCTATAAAGATTGATTCTGTGATGTGCTTGTAAGTTCTATAAGTCAGATCTCCCAATTTTTGAAACTAGCCCCAGATGTGACTAAAAGTGACTTATTCCTGGTACTCTGGTCGATGACAGTGTTCATTTATTTCTTTCTGTTTTGATGCCTTTTATTTCGGTGGCTCAGTGGTTAGCACTGCTGTCTCACAGCGCCAGGGACTTTGATTGGAGGCTAGCCTTGGACGACTGTATCTGGAGTTTGCACATTCTTCCCATGCCTGCATGGGTTTCATCTGGGTGTTCTGGTTTCCTGCCACAGTCCAAAGATATGCAGTTTAGGAGAATTGGCCATGCTAAATTACCCATTGCATTCAAGGATGTGAAGGATAGGTGCAATAGTCGGGAGGAAATATAGGATAATGGGGTAGGGGAATATGTCTGGGTGGGTTACTCTTCGGAGCTTTGGTGTGGACTTGTTGGGCCAAATGGACATTTTTCACATTTCAGGGATTCCATGTTGTGGCTAAATGGCTTGCTATATCCATGTACAGTTGACACTGGAACCATTTTGCTGTGAGTTTGAAATCATTTGTCCAGTTGACCAGGCAATCTTCAAGGGAATACATGAATCATGGTGCTGTCTTTTAAGAAAACGTGCAATGGTTTGACTTGTAATTCCACATTGTCATCATCTCATGTGGTGGGATTTGAACGCAAATCCCCAGAAAACTACCCCAGCTTCCTCGATTATCAGCCCAGCCACAATATCACTGTGCTATTTTATATTGCCAGTCATATGCAATGTAGGACATCAGGTTTTTGGCTGTATTTTCGTTCTACATATCTGATGACGAAGCTTCTGTTGAATTGATTGAATTGAATTTATTGTCACGTGTACCGAGGCACAGTCAAAAGCTTTGTCTTGCGAACAGTATATGCAGATCAAATAGTTAAAAAGCATAGATAAGTAACTGATAGGTAAACAGTGGCAAAAACCAAAACACATGTCCAGGCGTATGCCACGAGTTTGTGAGTTCATTCAGTATTCTAACAACAGTGAGTAGAAACTGTTTCGAATCCGGCTGGTGCGTGTGTTCAGGCTTCAGCACCTTTTCACTGTTGCAGAAAAGCATTTCCAGGGTGGGATTGATCAAAGTTCAAAAGAAGATTGCAATTGCAACAACCGTTTTGAACTTATTGGTGGAAAGGCACTTTATATAACAAATTAATGAGCGAATGTATTTGTATAATTTTTATAACCAAACTATGGAGCGAATTTATTTGGTTCAAGTTTATGAACAAACTAATGAGTGAATCCATTAGCTTAAACTACTTCATAGATATTCAAAAGTGAGTGTCAGTTCCTTCTGCTGTTCAACTACGGGCACTCCTGAGTAACAGCCGGATCTTGGAAGTTGTTCTCAATTCCATGGTGCCAGCCTCAGGAGACCCAGTCTGATAGTGAAGATCCATGAGCTTTGTTTCACAATCTCCAGCCCGATGTTGGAAGTCCTGTGAGTGGGGCAAATTCCTTGATGTTAACCTATTCTGAATCCAAAGTTACGTGTTATGCCAGCAGTGTGTGGCACTTCCAGTCCTGCCCCAAGCATTTTGTTATGTAGGAAAGAACTCCAGGTTCCTGTGTCTGAGCCACAATATTCTGTTTCTCGTCAACCAAAGCCTGTCTTCCACGTAAATTATCACTGTCACATCCAATTAACCCTGAATGATTAACCCTTAACCATCTGGTTTGACGATACCATTTTTTTCAGATCAACACCGCATCTTACTCCTGTTTGGTATGTTTGTAGTATTCAGTGTCATTGAAGTTGATATAAATGGATCTAGAATGATATTTAACAATTAAATTAATCAATTCCTTCGAAGTTTCAATTTTATCCTGAGCTCTTTTAAACTGCCACTTTTGATGCTTTACTTCTATGTACTTGTTTTGATTTCCTCTCCTGCAGTTAACTTACTGGCGATTGTAATCCTCTCAAGAGGTAAATGTGGACTTTGCAAATCAGTCACCCACTACCTGGTAGCCATGGCAGCGGCGGATCTATTGGTCGTTATCCTCGATCTAATGATAAGACACATACCTATAGCTCATCTGATGAAATTTTACTTTGTGAAGTCCATTCCTGCGTGCAATATCCATGCTGTCCTTCTATATGCAGCAACAGACTGTTCTGTCTGGTTCACAGTCATATTTACCTTTGATCGATTTGTAGCCATTTGTTGTCAGAAGATGAAAACTAAATATTGTACTGAGAAAATGGCGATTATAGTTATAGGAAATGTGGCTGTGCTGAGCTGCCTCAAGAATATTTTCTGGTATTTTATGTACACAAGTGAATATCGGCTTGCCAATGATCCTTGGTTTTGTTATGTAACAATGAATGTACGCTTTACACTGCTATGGAGAATAATTGAACTTCTTCATTATGTTTCCACCCCGTGTATCCCGTTTGTGCTCATTCTACTGTTTAATGTCTTAACGGTCAGACACATCATAGCTGCCAACATAGTCCGCCAGAGATTCCGGAGCCAGCGAATTGCAGAGAATCAACATGACCAAGAAATGAAGAACCGGAAAAAATCCATTACTTTCATGTTTGGTATATCTGCAAATTTTCTAGTATTATGGGCTGTTTTTCTGACGTACTCTGTCTGTTATCAAATGAGGTGGTTGGGCTACAGTTCTGTCAGATTACATTTTATAGTTGGAGAAGTAGGATTCATACTTCAGCAATTAAGTTCCTCCACCAACACTTGTATTTATGCATTGACACAGAATAAATTCCGAGCTGAGTTGAAGCAAATGATGAAATATCCATTTGTCCTGCTTGTTAAATTGCTCGTTAAAGTCGTTCTTTAGGGAATAAAAGATTCTCTGGTTGCGACTCCAACTTGATATCTGTTGTATTGTCCGGGCAAAATTATTTATGATGCTGATGTCTATTGAAAATAGAGAATGCATTTCGAGTCAGAGACAAATAAATAACTGAGTCTAAACGTGTTAACACATATTAACTAATTGTGAGCATAGCACCTGCACTCCAGATTTGGAATGAGTTGAATAGAGCCGGCTTATGCAGTTTTAACAAGCGTTTTTATTCTTCAGACAGAAGCTGGAAAGACAGGAGTTTTGACGTTGTGATGTTATATTCTGAAGACTGAACCACTCAGAATCAATGAGTGATTTTGAAACATGAAGTTCGAGATGCTTAAGAGATATGGTTGTGTACAAGTTGAAAGAATGCCTTCACATTCTGATTGATGTATGTTCCGTACACACAAGAAAGGACAAATCTAACTCATTGGGAAAGTGATGGAAAGTGTCATCAACAGTGCTACCATAAAAACCCACTCAGCAATCAGTGACGCCCAGTTTAGGTTCTTCCAGGTCATCTCAGCTCCTGACCTAATGACAGCCTTAGTTAAACCATGGACAAAAGAACTGAATTGACAGAGAAATGATGTCGCATTACGAAGCAGTGAAAAGGTTTTTGTTCCTGAAATTAGCAAATTTTTGGGGGGTCAGATTCAGAATTAATTCAAGTCGATGACAACGACATACTACGGTGACTCAGTGGTGAGCACTGCTGCCTTACAGGGCCAGGGACCCGGGTTGAACTCCCGCCTTGGGTAACTGTCTGTGTGGAGTTTGCACGTTCTCCCCGTGTCTGCGTGGGTTTCCTCCGGGTGCTATAGTTTCCTCCCACAGGTGAATTGGCCAGGCTAAATTGCCCATAATGTTAGGTGGATTAATCGGGGTAAATATAGGAGGGGGGGGGGCGGGGGGTTGGTTTCTCTTCGGAGGGTCGGTGTGGACTTGTTGGCCCGAAGGGCCTGTTTCCACACTGTAGGTAATCTAATCTAATTGCGATTTGGAGATGCTGGTGTTGGACTGGGATGTACAAAGTTAAAATTCACACAACAGTAGGTTATAGTCCAGCAGGTTGAATTGGAAGCACACTAGCTTTCGGACCGACTTTCCTTCATTAGGTGATAGTGGAGGGCTCAATCCTAACATAGAATTTATAGCAAAAATTTACAATGTAATGTAACTGAAATTGTACATTGAAAACTTGATTGTCTGTTCAGCCTTTCAATGATAGTTTCACCCCTTTGATGCGTAAATCACAAAACTTTTATTTTTAAATAGTTGCATTCTCGGGTTAGCTGTTAGCAATGGTGATAGCGAGATAATATGTTGAAGGTGTTGGCCCCCTGTGTTCTCTGTCTATGTCATGATGTTTAGATTGATTCTAATCTACAAAGTGAGATCACTGCGTTTTACATAAATTCATGCAGTTTTAGAGCTCAGAGTTCAGAACCTTGGGTTCATGTCACATTACAGGTGACCACCATTGCACTATACACACACACAGATACTCCTGCACACACACAAACTCACACACACACAGGCACTCTTATACACACATACACACGGACACACATACACACAGACGCGCACAAAGACAACCACACACACCCTCACCAACACACACACTCCCACACTCACACATGCACCCCCTCACAGACTTAAGACACTCTGCACTCACTGCACACACATACACTTTCTCACACTCAAACCCCCCAACCCAGACAGACAGACAGACACAGACAAAGGTCCACATGCACACATATATTTTGTGGGGTGAATTTGTACTTGCAGCGTTACATTGTACTTTGCTCAAAAACTGCATGCATTGAAGTAGAACTCTGAGCTCAAAAACTGCATGAATTTAATTAAAACTCCGCTATCTCACTTTTTAGATTAGAATCAATCTAAGCATCATGTCATAGACAGAGAACACAGGGGGCCAACACCTTCAACACATTGTCTAGCCATCACCATTTTTAACAGCTATCCCGAGAATGCAACTTTTTTAAAAAAAAGGTTGGGGATGGATGGAAATTGAAAAACAACAAAACAGAAAATGGAACGCTCGAGATATGCTTTGAAACAAGGAATTGCAGAACAAAAAAATAGTTAGACGAGTATAAGTGATGGAACAGAGAGAGAGTGACAGAGATTCAACAACATTAATGATGTGATGGAGTGGAGGAAATGAAGAACATTGTGGAGGGAGAAATATGAAGCAGTTGATGATGATCTGAATCCAATAACGTACCAACCACTCAATGTCTAAAATTATATTCTTCTCATTTTCGGGCAAACTGAAGACATCGAACTGATCCTGAGATCTTATGTTGATAGATTCAGCTAACATAGCTAGTGGTGAGACTCTTAGACCGTAGCCATCCAATTATTTGAAGTGGGGGAGGGTGGAGTGGCAGGGGGAGAGTGTTTCATTCTGAAACAGTGCTGTTCTCTGAGCAGTAAGGAGCCAGAAAAGTCAAGGGAACTAATAGATGCAACCAGATGTTGCTAACTAGATTAGGGGACGAGAATTGCAAAGAACCTTGGTTTCATTCATGACTTAGTACAGCTAGGGAATCCCATTAGCAGCATTTGACTGGTGTAACTGTGAAATACTGGAATGCAGAGATCCCCAGAAGCATCACCAGTTTAGTGATGCTACCGATCTGCACATAAGCTGACAGTGTAATCAAGAACAGGTGTCAGAGTGTGATCCACAGAATCCTGGGTACATGGTCCCAAGAAAGGAGAGTGAACCACTAGGCACCTTTTTTTGAAGGTTTTATAAAGCTATCACACATTTCTACCCTCACTTTTCCCCTCCCTACAAGAACAACATCAGAGTTTGCCATGTCCTTATTTTCCACGCCATCCGTCGTGGAATGCTCAATCCTCCGTCAATTCTGCTAACTCCAGCAGGATGTCCCAACTAAACTTATCTTGTTCCTTTCATTGTCAGCCTTCTGCGAATACTGTCCCCTTTGTTCCTCCAGGCACAGTATTGAATCATTCTTAACATTTCCTCAACCCGGCGAATCACTTAACAGTTTTGGTGCAAAAGACTATTCAATCCATCCTGCCTGATCTGGTTTGTTTAATTAACAGCATTACTGGGTGCTAACCTCTATGCCCCTCCCACCCACTCCCACCCCACAACCTTGCACGTTATTTGTAACGAAATAATCACCCAATGACCTCTCCAATGGCCAAATTAAACATACCTCCACCACATTTCAGGGCAGTGCATTCCTTATCCCAACTAGTCAGAGTAAAAGTCTTTTTCAGCATTTAATAATTTCTTCATTGGCAAATCATTTTAACCCGATGCTCTGTTTTTCTTTTTCCTCTGAAGAACAGGAACAACTTCTGCTTAACTATGCGATCGAGCTAAATCATAACTTCTAAAAACTCTCTCAGATCTATTCTTCACGTTTCTTTCTCTGCAAAGTGAACAATCCCAACTTCTTCCACCTATCCTTATACGGTAATCGGTGTGTCTTATTCCTGGAACAATTTCTGAAAACCACTTCTGCAGTTTCCCCATCCTCCTGCTGAGTTCTGACAGGTGTTTGTACAAGTTCAACATTATCTCCGTGCTCTTGTATTCTATCCCCTTTTAAATAAAACCAAGACATTGTATGACTTACTAACTGCTCTCTCTACCTTTTCTGCCACTTTCAATGAACTTTGCACAACTACATCATACCCTCCATTCTTGCATCTTCATTAGCAGCGTACCCCCTAGTTTATGTTGTCTTTTAATATTCTTCATTCGAAAATGCGCCATGTCACACTTCTCTGCATTGAACCGTATCTGTCAAGTATCTGTTGACTCCATCAGTGTGCCTGTAGTCTTCTGGAATTATACGCAGTCCTCCTCAAAATTTATAATTCCGTGCACGCCAAGATTTAGATCATTGTTGTGTATCAGAACACTAACAGATTCACAGTGGCTTTCTGGGGATCTCCAGGACAAACTCTCCTCTACCCTAGCCAATTTTGGATCAGTCAATACTGATCTGTTTGTTTCATGTCACGTAACTCTCATCGCACACCCGTTGTGCTGCTCTATCAAATGCCTTCTGGAAATCAACGTGGACCATGTCAACAACACTACCCCTACCCAGTCTTCTTTTACTTCCCCAAAAATGTCCAGCACGTTAGTTCCATGTATCTTCACCTTTAGAAACCTGCTTCCTAATCGACCCGCTATTTTTCATTGTAATTACTAATTCTGTCCTGAATAATTGTGTCCAGAGGCTTTCAACCCACGAAGTTAAACTGACGTATCGATAGTTGCCAGCTTACCCTTATCAACTGTCCTGAATGCAGCCATTGTGTTTGCAATTTTTCAGAATTTTGGCACCTGTCCCGAGTCAAGGGAAGTCTGAAAGATTGCAGCCTGTGCCCCTACAATTTCCAATTTCTTTGAATGAATCTCATCTGGTCCAATTACATTGTCAACTTTAAGATTCCATTGTCTATGAAGTACGTCTGACAGATCACCTTTGAAGATTTCTAGTGACTGCGTGCCCTTTACTGTCGTGATGGCCTGAGTAGCATCTCTCTCTTTGGTAAACACAGTTGGAAAACATTCATTTAATACTTGAGGTATTTCCCCTCCCTTCTAGTGTAAACCTCTTTTACCGCCCTTTCCCAATTTTATTGTCTATAGAAAACTTTGACATTACTCTTTATGTTGGCTGCCAATGGTTTCTCATAATTGTAAGTTTTTGGTTCTCTTTGTCACATCCTCTCTGAAGATTCAATATTCTTCTTGGTTGTTCATCTTATTTTCGATCTGGCACTTTTCACTACCACACACTTTCTTTGTTATCCAAATTTCTATCTCCTCTGTCGTCCTGGGTGCTCTGGATTGGTTAGCTCTAACTTTATCATTTGAGAGAATTTGCACTGACTTTGCCCAACCATCTCACCTTTGAAGGTAGCCTATTGTTGAATTCTTACGTGTCCTGAAAACCTCTCATTCCTGCAGATCTGCCCATCTCTGTCGTGGACATATTGAAGTTTTCTGTCGGCCAAGTGATATTTCTAATTGTTGATTGTTTCAGGTCATCCTCTGCCATCATCTTGATCTTAAGAATATAATGACCACTGCAAGTTAAATGTTCTGCAACTGACACATGATCCTCTTGGTGCACCTCAGTTCTAACAGTTCGTTGTGGCACAGTGGCTCGGTGGTTAGCACTGCTTCCTCATAGCACTAGGAAATCTGGGTCAATTCCAATCTCAGGCGACTTTCTGTGTGGACTTTGCACATTCTCACCATGTCTGTGTGGGTTTGCTTCGGTGTCCTCCCGCAATCCAAAGATGTGCAGGTTAATTGAATTGGCCATGTTAAATTGCCCGTAGTGTTTAGTGATGCATAGGTCAGGTGCATGAGTCAGGGGTAAATGTCGAGTAATAGGGAAGGGAATGGGTTTGGGTGGGTTACTATTCAGAGGATCAGTGTGGACTTGTTTGGGCCAAAGGGCCTGTTCCCAGACTGGAAGGATTCTATGATTCTGGATTTATAATTCATGTCGTCATTTTGGTCCAGGAACAGGAAGACTGTCTGCATGCAGTCCAGAAAATCTTTGCCCCTTCATACTGCATATGTTAGAAGTATACCAGCCTATATTTGGGCAATTGACATCTCCTAATATAATTATTTTATAATGTTGTGTTATAGACCAGACTAAACCTCTCAAAATATATCATGGAGATAGCCAAAACCATAACTTTTAACTGTTTTCAATCCTCATGCGGGTGCTCAGAGACAGATGCAAACTGCATTTTAATTTCACAAAAAAATTGAAATGCAAACAAGCAAGTAAAAAATGCATAGATTCATTGAATGAAATACTTAAACGTATTTTATATTCTGGATGTAGGTTTGCACGCTGAGCTGGAAGATTCGTTTCCAGACATTTTGTCACCCTACTAGGTAACATCTTCAGTGAGCCTCCGAATGAAGTTCTGGTGGTGTAGCCCACTTTCTATTTATACGTTTGGGTCCAGAAACCCTAACCGTTCTCCCCTGCATCAAAGACATCTCGTAAATGACTGCCAGACTACTCAGACACCTTGGCATCATGGTAGCCCACAAACCCACCAACACACTAAAATAGCAGCTAATGATCTTTAAAGACCCAACACAGACAACAAGCAAAACAAATATAACCTATAAAATTCCTTTGAAGAACTGTAACAAACACTACATTGGACAAACGGGCATCAACTAGTCACAAGCAGACATGACCCACTCTCAATAGTATCCTTACATTCAGATGAAGAAGGACACTACTTCGACTGGGAAAAACATCCATCTCAGACAAGCCAAACAGAGAGATGCACGAGAATTCCTAGAAGCATGGCATTCCAACTGGAACTCTATCAATAAATACATTTACTTGGATCTCATTTACTACCCCCTGAGAAAAAAAACAGGAAATGACATTGCCATAGGAAATAATGTCGCCATAGGAAATGACATCACCATCCCAAGGAAACACAAACATATAAATAGAAAGCAGGCTACACCATCAGTGCTTCATTTGGAGGCTCACTGAAGATGTTACGTTGTATGGTGACGAAACGGCTGAAAACGAACCTTCCACCTAAGCCAGCAAACCCACATCCAGAACCTTAACCTGAGCTACAAATCCTCCCAAAACGCAGTGGTATATATTAATAAAACACTAGTTCTTAATTGATCCAATATAACTTCACTAATATAGATCCAATATATATTGGGAAAGGAAAATCCATCAAACCAACATTTTCCTACGTGGTATCTCCTCTTCAGCCCACTCAAAAAGGAACACTCAGAATAATGCAGCTGCAGAGAGAGAGTCCAAGGTTTTTGCTGCGTGTGCGCATGCGCACACATGCACCCCCCCACACCTATATATATATATGTATGTGTGTGTGTGTATATATATATATATATATATATACACACACACACAAATTTACAAGTAAGAGAAGCAACACAGAAGACATCTCTCTTAAAGGCTCAGTACCGTCAAAATGGAATCTCTCTCTGAATTCATTGCCAATTTCTTTTCTACATCATTTATTGATACTCTTCAGCTGACGCAGCATAAAGCAGTTCCTATATTCTAGCTGAATTCATTTTATGCTTTGGCCCCCTGAGGCAGCCTCATTCTCCAAGATTGCCTGCACTCCTGGACTAATTCTATAACCTCTCCTCCTTTTGTCTCGTTCTGGTTCCCTTGAATCCAGGAATATTTATCACCTAGTTTTTCCCGTCCTTGAGTCAGATCTCTGCTATCGTCATATTGTCTAAATTGCATCGCACTGTACCTGTGAACCTCTAATCTTATTTGCTATACCTCACACATTCACATAGATGGACCGATAGTCGCTCTGATTAAACCTTCATATTTTTCTTCCTTTCTCTGTCTTTAGGGATCAGCTAGTTGTTGTTTACGATTGTGCCTTTTGCACTTCGAAATATTTTGTGAACCCTAACCATTCCTCTGCTATTGTCCCTTGGTTCTCAATCTCTGAGAAGTTGCTGTAAATCTTCCCAAACGGACGAGCAAAATAGCCTGCAAAGATCATAAGTCTTCCATCTTGCCCAGAACCAGACCTAGTGTCACAGAAAATTCAAACTCTCTTTCCTGCAGCATCTTTTAAATCACACATTAAATGATGTTGAACATATTTTAAAGATATTTCTTGTTGGTTACATGTATTATGACAACTTCTTATTTACTGATGATTCCTGCACAGATTTACTTTTAGGACCCTCACTGATTTTTCAATGCTTTTATCCTTCAGCCATCTTTGAATTGTGAATTGGAAATGACATGTGGACTTTGGTATAGCTTGTGGTAAAAGGAAAAGGGCCAGACAAGCTTTGTTTGTTTGGGGCCAAGTGTAGGCTGATTCTTGGGGACATAGTGACCTTGGGAAGAGCATTGGGTTTAAATAGATAGCAGAGGTTGGCTGCAAATGAGGTCCTGACCTGGGAAGTGGCTGCGTGAGTTTGGCCTACATTCCAGCAGATGGCGTTGTTGAATGTTAACTGAGGTCCAGGAAAGAGTCAATCAGTCTATCAGGATGTAACCAGAATTAAAGTTGTTTTTCTTGAACTGTGTTATACGGGGAGATGATTTTTGGCTGCTGCTGAGACAGCATGAAGGTTTGAAAACTCCTTGCCTAATCTGCCACACCAGCTTCTGGAAGAGGAGAAAGCTGAGTTATGGCTACATTTGCTTGGCTAAACTGAGAAAGTGATCCTGATCAATGTTTCAGAAAATCAACCAAGGAGCCCACATTTATGTCTACAAAACAAAATATCGCGCAAGCCATTTCAGTAATCTGGTCAGTTGTTTTCTTTTTATTTATCCCTTGACTGTTTGTCTATCCGTCTTTTGCATGAATGAGAGCCGAAAATAAATGTTTTGGATTTAAAGCATAGGCCTCAGCTTAACTTGTTGTTTAATTGTTCCTCTGCTAAAGTTATTTAATAAATAGTCAAGTCTTTTGTTTGAGATACAAAATTGTAATTAATCATTCATAAACTCTGGTACTGATTTTTCTAAAGTCTGGTGAGAATCCATTGGAGGAATTATTTGGAGTCTTTGATGGTTTAATTTCACTGTGTTGTGAATACAGAGACAGAAAGGTTGATTTGATTCAGCTATCTGTCGCCATGTTGTAACATTTGTTTAATCCGAATGCTCTTCCCAAGGCCACTATATCCCCTTTACTCAAGAATCAGCCTGATTGGAGATAGTCAACATGGTTTCGTCAAGGGCAAGTCATGTCTCACAAACTTCATTGAGTTTTTTGAGAAGTGACCAAGCATAAGCATGAGGGTAGGTCATTTGGCATGGTGTACATGGACTGCAATAAAGCCTTTGATAAGGTTCCACATGATAGGCTGTTGGAAGAAATGCAGAGGCATGAGACTGAGAATGATTTAGCAGTTTGGATTGGGAACTGGCTTTTTGTAAGAAGGCAGTGAGGAGTGGTTAATGGAAAATATTCAGCCTGGAGTCCGGGTACTAGTGGTGTGCCACAAGGATCTGTTTTGGGACCACTGCTGTTTGTCATTTTTATAAATGACTTGGACACAGGCATAGGTGGATGGGTCAGTAAGTTTGCAGTTGACACTGAAGTTGGTGGAGTAGTGGACAGTGTGGAAGAATGTTGCAGGTTGCAGGGAGACTTGGATAAATTGCAGAATTGGGCTGAGAGGTGGCAAATGGAGTTCAATGCAGATAAATGTGATTCACTTTGATAAGAATAACAGGAAGAATACTGGGTCAGTGGAAAGATTCTTGGAAGTATGGATGTGCAGAGGTATCTTGGAATCCTTGTATATAGATCCCTGAAAGTTGCTACCCAGGTTGATAGTTATGTTAAGAAGGCATACGGTGGGTTAGGTTTTATTGATCGAGGGATTGAGTTCCGGACATGTAATGTCATGCTGTAACTGTACAAAACACTAGTGTGGCCACACTTGGAATATTGTGAACAGTTCTGGTCGCCCCATTACAGGAAGGATGTGGAAGCATTGGAAAAGGTGCAGAGGAGATTTACCAGGATGTTGCCTGGTCTGGAGGGAAGGTGTTATGAGGAAAGGCTGAGGGACTTGGTTCTGTTCTCAATGGAGAGAAGAAAACTAAGAGGGGATTTGATAGAGACATACAAGATGATCAGAGGATTAGATAGGGTAGACAGTGAATTTTTTTCTATGAGGATGATGTCAGCTTGTACGAGGGGGCATAGCTACAATTGAGGGGTAATGGAATTAAGACAGATGTCAGAGGCAGGTTCTTCACTCAGAGCGTGGTAGGGGCATGGAAAGCCTTGCTTGCCAATGTAGTTAACTCAGCCACATTGGGGACATTTAAACAATCCTTGGATAAACACATGGATGATGATAGGATAGCATAGGAGAATGGGCTTAGAATAATTCACAGGTCGGTGTAGCATTGAGGGAAGAAGGGCCTGTACTGCACTGTATTGTTCTATGTTCAAACATAATTTTGACTCAACTCTGGGATCTTGAAACGCAGATAACGTAGATCTGGAATTGAAGTTTGGTGCTTAGAGTGGGTAGTCAGACCCCAGGTTTGAACTCAGATTTAAAATGGTGCTGGAAATTGTTGAAAGGTTTTGAACATGTCAGAGGTTTCCCTTGTCTGGTTGAAGAGTATGAGTAAACCAAACTCGCAAAGTTTGCCAGCAGACTGAAAATAAATTTGCTAAAGCAAGCTAAGAAGGCAGACCTTATAAATTTAATAATGAAGAAGTTGGCTTTAGTGGAAATAGAGAGGTGAGCTGAGACAGGCAGTACATCACATGCATCAGTGAAACTTGAGTTGCATTTCGGGCAAATGGGAATGAGAAAATTGGTATTTGAATTCCAGAGGGAGGAAAGAGAAAGAAAGGGAATTCTGAAGAAATTAAAACTTTAAAAAGCTGGAATTCCAAAAGGAAAAAAATAGAGACAGAAAGTGATGAACAAGAGGAAGAAAGGAAGGAAAGAAAGGTACCGAGAATTTAAATTAAAACCAACGCAGCTGAGGCAAACTAAACCAGGGGTTTGGAAAATTCATAGAACCGAACAGTTCTCGTCATAATCCACGGTTCAGTCAGGAAATGTTTAAAATTGTGCAGGGTTTGCTAAAGTTAAAGAGAAGCCTGTGAAAGCATTTTTTGTGTAAATTGCAACACAAATCAGCTGGCCAAATTAGACTGGACATTTCTCATGCAGAGTAAATCAACTGGTAAAGCACAAGAGTTTTATTCATCCCTGTCAGGGAAATGATCTTCGAGATTATGATGAGGTAATAAAGTCTAATACTGGTTGTCATGATTGATACCAGAAGCATCCAGGCAGAGGCTTTAGTTCTTGTAGGAACATCCCACAAAAACTTTTACAGATTTTGCAAGAGTTAAACAAAATAATTTTGATAGCTGGATAACAGCATTAAAAGATGAGAATACTTATAGATAGGTACTTATATATGCTCTTAGATAAATTAATCATTTGGAATAATTTAAACTTCTTTACATTCTATAATCAAAACTCATGTAGAAGACCAAAGGTTAGCAATGGCAGCCAGACAGTTATTATGGCTAATGATTACAAACTGATCCATAAAGCTGTTTTCCAATCACCCCCAGAAATTTGAGATTAGTAAAAGTGGGAGAGTGAAAGGAAGGCAGGTAGCCAGATTGGAAATGGACAGTATGGAAGGCTCAAGAATCCCTTAGATGACGAGGGAGATTGCTGAGGGGAGAGGTGAAGTTCAGAAGCTTACATGTTTCTATTGTAATAAGTTGGGCAATGTACATTTGAAAGTTGGACATTGCGAGGTAGACCTTATAGGAATTACCGTATATACTTGTGTAAAAGTCAATCTCATGTAAAAGCCGACCCATTATTTTTGACCAAATAATTTCGTATGTTCCATACATCTCATGTAAAAGTCAAACCTACTATATCACATTATAAACCTCTTACAAGATGTTCCATTAACCCACTTTAACAAACTTGCATTAATTCACTCATTCATACCGGTAACTCTACTCATTGCTCATTGTTTACTGTATTGTGACTCCATTCATTCATTCGTAACTCTACTCAGCCCACTTGGTCTACAACAGCATGTTTTGATTCATTCATTCATTCAGATCGGTACTAACGCTATTGGTGGTTGTCACATTGTGGTCACTATACATCCAGAGGTTAATATCATTAAAAGGTTAATCATTTCAATTGTGCCATTATATCTGAATAAAAGTGAGATTTTTTAGCTACATATATCTTTAATTCTTTAACAAATTTGTTCATGTTGCTGAGGTTCATTACATACACAAGTAAATGGGAGGGAATCGGAAGAATTTGGTGAGAAGGCTCATGATGCTTACACATTCAGAATTTAATAAATGTTTCATTTTAAGTGTGCCATTATACCAGGCCATCACAATGTTGTACAGTGTGATTTTGCATGATTTCAATGAATCTTTGACATGTTAAATTATTGTACCGCTATGTATAAATAAAATTTATGACCAGTAATTCATTCTTGTTTCTCTTCCTTTTATCTAGTGATTACCTTTACCATAATGCATTGTGTTTGTCGTTTTTACCTGGGATTAGTTGAGTGATCAAATCGACTTCTGCTAATAATACAGCATTTCGAACTGCAGCATGAATTTCACCCCCTCAAAACTAGTGCCCGTGTAATAGTCAACCCAAAAGTTGAATCTTTAAAAATAGTCTAAAAAGTTTGACTTTTACACGGTATATACGGCAGTGAAAATAAAATAAACAATAAAAAGGACTGCAGACGAGGTTTAGTTCTTACCAGAACAAACAGGCCAGAGATGAATCCGCCATGAGTAAAGGAAGTTGTGAGGTAGATGAGAGATATGCAGGATTTTTGTCAAAAGGAATGGTGACTCCTTTTTGTTCAGGTGATGGAGCTAAGCCATCACCATATTAAGGGATATGTAGGCAACAAAATCACTTTTACTGATTTTACTGATTCATTTCTCCTTTCAGAGTTTGATGGGAGCTAGGATATTCATAAATGTGATTAGCGGAGAATAAATTTGGATTTCATTATGTAAGGTATAACTAGAATGGGATATTAACTGGAGAAGTAATTGTTAGAGTAGAAAAAATGTGGAGGCGCCGGTGTTGGACTGAGGTGGACAAAGTTAAAAATCACACAACACCAGATTATAGTCCAACAGGTTTATTTGGAAGTACTAGCCTTCAGAGCTCTGCTCCTTCATGAGGTAGTTGTGGAGCAGGATCGTAAGGCACAGAATTTACAGCAGAAGATTACAGTGTCATGCAATTGAAACAGTACATTGAACAAACCTAGATGGCTGTAAAGTCTTTAATCTTTTAGAATAGGTTGCAGGCGTCGGTACATTAATTTGTAAATCCCAGAACTTCTTTTAAATCACATTCTCAAGATAACTTCCTCCCGTTCGGGGAACACTTCAGCAGTCAGGGACATTCGGTCTCAGATCATTGAATGACCATCGTCCAAGGCAGACTTCAAGATTTGCAACAGAGTGGCCGAGCAGAGGCTGATAGCCAGGTTCGGTACCTCAACTGGGACCTTGGGTTCATGTCTCACACACACACACACACATATGCACACACACTTTCTTACATACTCACACAGTCATGCACACCCTCTCTTATACGCACTCATATTGTGAGTAGCACATGAGATTTCAGGACAGGACACATAGGGATTTGGAAAACAGGAAAAGTAGGCATCCGATAACAGGCATTTTACCTGACCAAGCTTGGATAAAGATGTGGCATTTGTAAAACATGTCATACTTGTCAAGTTGTAGGTAAACTTCAACATCTGATTAAACCAGTACCCTTAATTCCTACACTAATCTTTGAGAAACCCTTCAGTTGTGTACTAGTGGATTGTGTAAGACCTTTACCTAAAATGAGTCAGAAATAAATATATCCTTACACTTATGGATATAACTATTCAATTTCCAGAGACTATTCCCGGAGGAACAATCAAGGATAAGGCAAGAGTGAAAAAACTCTCAGTTTTTCACTTGTCATCATCTACCAAGGAAGTATAGCTTGATTAAGAATCAAATTTTGATTTCAAAACGTTTGAAAGATATCATCAGTAGTTTACGGCTTAGACAAGGGAAATTGACCATGCACTATCTCTACCGACCCGAGGTGCTCTGGAGAGCTATTGCGAACCTCTCAGAACCATGGTGAAAACTTATTGTTCTGAGTGTCCAAAGGATTAGATTTTCATTAGAAACCCTACAGTGTGGAAACAGGCCATTTGGCCCAACAGATCCACACTGACCCTCTAAACAGGAGCCCACCCCGACACATTTCACTCGTGATATTTACCCCTGACTAATGCACCGAACCTACACATTCCTGGACTCTATGTGCAATTTAGCATGGCCAATTCACCGAACCTGCACATCTTTGGATTGTGGGAGGAAATCCATGCACACATGGGGAGAATGTGCAAACTCCACACAGACAGTCGCCTGAGGCTGGAATCAAACCCAGATCCCTGGCGCTGTTAGATAGCAGTGCTAATGACTGAGCCACCAGAGATTCCCCAATCAAATCCATTGGCTACAGCCAATTTGAATCCGTTCATGGCCATGAAGTAAAAGGACCATGAAAACTGATTAGAGACTAATTGCTAAACCACATTTCTCAAAAGGTTAACAGGACAACGTAGAGTTGCAGAGGAACATCTAAAAATTTTCCAAAGCAAGATGAAGGACTGGTCAGATAGACAGGCGATGACCTGAAGTTTTAAACCAGGAGATGAAGTTTTTGTACTATTGCTTTTTCAGGGTGAACCATTCAGAACAAAGTTCAGTGATCCTTACAAACTAATTAAAAGGGTTAGTCAGGTAACATAATTGATCCTGAGTGTAGAACAAAGAAGTAATTGTGTCATGTGAACATGTTAAACAGCAGTATCACAGAGAAGACAATGAGAATGTACAGGTGTATGAAGTAGTGTAGTAGAGGAGGATATAAGAACGAATGAGGAGAGTCAAGAGAATTGGACAATTCCCAAAGTGAACTTCCCATTGTTAGATGAACAAATTTGTAAATATTGGAGAGTTGAGACAGTGTACATTCGTACCTGGAGGAATATAGTGAGATTTCTCAGAAAATACGAAGAAGTTTGCAAAGATACACTTGGAAGTAACACATTAACCAAACAGGATGTAGATGTACTTAAATTGGACCCAATAAAACAAAACTCATATCAATTACACCCACAGAAACAGACCAAAGTAAAAAAATAAATTTACTATATGTTGATGAATCAATTGATCAATCCAAGTCAGAATATTTGGAGTTGTCCTGTAGTTTTAGTTCCTAAACTATGTGGTTGAATTAGATTATGTGTAGACTATAGGAATGTGAATGCAGTCACAGAGATGGATTAGTACTTTATTACCAGACAGAAGAATGCATCAATAGCGTCAGTAGTGTGTCATTGTTATGGAAAATTGGCTTGCTACTGGATATTGGCAAGTACCAGATATTGGCAAGTTCTGGATATTAGGAGAAAGTGAGGACTGCAGATGCTGAAAATCAGAACTGAAAAATATGTTGCTGGAAAAGCACAGCAGGTCAGACAGCATCCAAGGAGCAGGAGAATCGACGTTTTGGGCATAAGCCCTTCTTCAGGAAGTACTGTAATATTGGCAAGTATCGGACATTGGCAAGTACTGGACATTGGCAAGTACCGGGTATTGGCAAGTACCACTGAAATTCAAGCTTAGGAAGTTTCTACATTTGTCACACCAGATGTATGTATTATACCAATTTTGAATTATGCCATTGCATTTAAGAACTCATCCGCCACATTTCCATGATTAATGAAGAGTTATTTCTCAAGTGCCAAACTGGGTAGTTTACATGGAACATATGGTACTACATGGAAAGAACATATGTAACAGTTCGTAAACTTGTTCACACAATTTGATGGTGGCACGGTGGCCCAGTGGTTGGCATTGCTGCCTCACATCACCAGGGTCCCAGGTTTGATTCCAGCCTCGGCTGACTGTCTGTGTAGAGTTTGCACATTCTCCCTGTGTCTGGGTTTCCTCTGTGTGCTCCGGTTTCCTCCCACAGTCCAAAGATGTGCGTGTTAGGTGAATTGGCCATGCTATATTTGCTCATAGTGTTAGGTGCATTAATCAGAGGGAACTAGGTCTGGGTGGGATACTCTTCGGAGGGTTGGTGTGGACTTGTTGAACCGAAGGGCCTTGTTTCCACACTGTAGGGAATCTAACCTAATTACAGTCAGTGGGATTATGTGAAATCCAGCATAAAGTGAATTTGCTAAAGTCATGGTGACATACTCAGGACATGTTGTTGGACAAGGATAGGTGTCACCCAGAATGGCAAAAGTCAAAGCTCTAATTGACTTTCTCACCCCTAAACAAAATGAAGATAACGAGGCTACTGGAAATGTGTGGATTTTATAGAAAGTTTGTACTTAACTTTAGTACAGTAACCACATGTTTTTGACTAATTTGCGACATAAACAAATGAAGGTGGTAGTCTGCAGGATGCCAGGCCAACTTTGGCAAATTTAAAGCAATTTTAATGAATAAGTGATAGAGTCATAGAGTCCTACAGCACGGAGGCAGGCCCTTTAGCCCAAGTTGGTCTGTGCTGACCATAATGTCCTCCCATGCTAACTCCATTTCCCTGCAATTGGCCAATATCCCTCTAATCCTTTCCTATCCGTGTGTTTGTCGAAGGCCTTTTAAATGTTGTTAATGTTACCCACCTCAACCACTTCTACTGGCAGCTCATTCGAAATGCGTACCACACTGTGAAATAAGGTTGCCCATCAGGTTCCCTTTTATTCTTTCCCCTCTAACCTTAAACTGTCCTTGATTCTGTAGTCCTTGATTTCCCAACTCTGTCAACATGTCTGAGTGTATTCACCCTATCCATGCTTCTCATGATCTTATACTCTTCAATAACATCCCCCCTCAGTTTCCTAAACTCGAAAGAAAAATGTCCTAGCTTGGCCAATCTCTCCCCATAACTCAGACCACTGAGTTCTGGCAACAACCTTATAAATTTCTTCTGCATTCTTTCCGGTTTACTAATATCCTTCCGATAGCAAGGTGACTAAACCTGAACACAATATTCCACGTGCAGCCTCACTAATGTTCTGTACAACTGCAATATAACTTCCCAATTTCTATACTCAGTGCCCTTACTGATAAAGACCAGTGTACCAAAACCTTTCTCCAATGCCGCATCTACCTGTGACTCCACTTTCAGAGAACTGTGCACCTGTATCCCAAGGTCCCTCTGTTCCATTCCACTCCGTAAGACCATACCATTCATCATGAAACTCCTACCTTGATTTGACTTTCCAATATGGGCGACCTCACACTTATCAATATTAAACACTATTTGCCATTTCTTGGCTTACTTCCCCAGCTGATCAAAGTCCTGCTGCAATTTCTGATAACTTTTTTCACTGTCAATGATACCGCCTATTTTATGTCATCTGCAAACTTACTAATCATGCTTTGTACATTTTCATCTGAATCATTGATGCATATTAAAAATTTAATGGGTTCAGCACTGACCCCTAAAACACTAGTAACAGTACTCAAATCTGACAAGCCTCCTTCCACTATTACCCTGTGCTTCTTACCATCAAGCCAACTGTGTGTATCCAATTTGCCAGCTCCCCCTGGATTCCACGCGATCTAACCTTCCAGAGTAGCCCATCAAGTGGAACCTTATCAAAGGCCTCACTGAAATCCATACAGACTTTGTTTTCTGCCCTGCCCTCATGAAGCTTCCTGGTCACTTCACCAAAGCGTGGGTGGCACAGTAGTTAGCACTGCTGCCTCATAGCGCTACAGACCCGGGTTCAATTCCGGCCTCAGGTGACTATCTGTGTGGAATTTGCACATTTTCCCCGTGCCTGTGTGGATTTCCCGCGGGTACTCCGGTTTCCTCACACAGTCCAAAAAATATGCAGGTTAGGTGAATTGGCCATGCTAAATTGCCCGTAGTGTTAAGTGAAGGGGTAAATGTAAGGGGAATGGGTCTGGGGGTTTGTGGGTCGGTGTAGACTTGTGGAGCCGAAGGGTCTGTTTAATTTACTATTAAGTAATAATCTAACTCATCCAAAAAAAAGCCATGCTGACTATTCCTAATCAAATGCTGTCTTTTCAAGTCCATGTGTATCTTATGCCTCAGAATCTTCTCAAGTAACTTACCTGAACCTGTATTAACTGCACCTAACTTTAATAAATCATTCAAATTAGAAGTAAATGCTAGCGACTTTGGAACTGGACCAGTACTCTTACAGGATGATGAGACTGGAGTGGAAAAGTCCTCGGCTTATTTTTTGAAAAAAATTGAACGAACATCAACAGAAGTACTCAACAATTGAAAAGGAAGCATTGGCAGTGTTAGCAGCTCTTCAACACTTCAAGTTTTATTTGTGAAGTGGATCCATCGAAACTGTCAGTCTTAGGACCATATTCCCCTGTGGTTCGTGGAATGATTTGAAGGTAAGGTTCCAAGATTGTCCAGATGGAGCTGGGATCTTAAGTGTCTAATATAACAAAAAAATGCACATATTTCTGTGAAAGTAAATGCAATTTCTGATGCTTTATCCTGAATGTAGTCTATGATCAATTTAAGAATGTGACCAAGCAAGTTGCCAAGTAAATATGAATCTGGTGGGAGGAAGAATGAATGGCTGAAAGCTTTGTGTTTTATTTGACTTTCAGAATTGACATAATAGTCATTAAGCTAGTCATGTAATGTGAGTCAAAGTTGTTTCTTGTTCTGTGCCCAAATATGACAGACCATTCTATGCTGTAAGCTCATTACAAACTTTACACTCAAAGCTGTGCTCTGATGGAGCCTTCTTTTGGTGATGTTGGACAATCTGATTTCTTCCCAGAAGAATGGCCTAATGGTGGGAGAGGTTTGAGACAGACAGTGCTTTGGAGTGACAGCTCCCTCTGTGTGATCACTGGAGGTAAGCAACACAGACAACACTCCATGCAAGCGAATCGCTTGACCTGACTCTGAGTCAGTATGGAGATGCTGGTGCATGGTAGGAGAGGAACAGTCTGTGAAACAATCCTGAGACATGCCATACTGGTTTTGGTGTATCATGCAGGTTCATTGGTGTTCCAGGACAAGGAACAGCAGTGCAATGGCTTTGTTACGGAATTCACTCGAAAAGGATTTCTCGGTGGTGAGTGTGTTAATGGATCAGGAGTTACACTGACTGAACAAAAACATTGCACCTGAAGAACTTCTCCCGAGCGTGCATCCTGCAGATTCCCAGATGATGAAGACATCATGAAATGTTCATCACAAACCTCACACTTGAAGGGCTAGTTCCGTGTGTGGATCCTCTGAGGAAGCAAGAGGTTCTAGGACCTTGAGAATGATGTTTTGGAAACTTCACATGAGTGCTTTCTTCCCTGTGTGAATGCATTGATGCTTGTGTAGATTTGATGACTCGTAGAATAATGTGTCACACAACTTGCAAATGAATTTTTCTTTACTGTGTAAATCCTTTCATGGAGCAGGAGTCTCAAAGAAATGGGGAATGGTTTGTGACACACCTCACACTGAAGCAATCTCTCTCCTGGGTGAATACTTTGGTGTATGTGGAGGTACTCTGACCACGAGAATGATTTGTCGCACACCTCACACCTCAATGGCTTCTCTATTGTATGAATCTTCTGATGGAGCAGGAGTCTCAATTAAGTTGGCAATGAGTTGTCACAAATCTCTCACTTTCTCAGTGGATGCACTGGTGAGCTGGGAGGCTTCCTGACCTTGCTAATGATTTGTCACACAGCTCACACCGGAATGGTTTCTCCCCTGTGTGAGAACATTGGTTTTTTGAAGGGTTCCTGGCTGTGAGAATGATTTGTCACACAGCTCACACCGGAATGGTTTCTCCCCTGTGTGAGAACATTGGTATATTTGAAGGGTTCCTGGCTGTGAGAATGATTTGTCACACAGCTCACACTGGAATGGTTTCTCCCCTGTGTGGACACGTTGGTGTATGTGAAGGGCGTATGTGAAGAAGGGCGTATGCCCGAAACCTTGATTCTCCTGCTCCTTGGATGCTGCCTGACGTGCTGCGCTTTTCCAGCAACACATTTTCAGATCTGATCTCCAGCATCTGCAGTCCTCACTTTCACCTTTAGGGATCAGGCTGACAAGTGGAATTGAGACCAGTATGAGATCAGCTCTGATCATGTTAAATGGCAGAACAGGCTTAAATGACCTACTCCCACTCCCAATTCCTGTCTTTGTTTGTTTCTATTTCTGCAGTGATTCAATGATTCTATGAGCATCTGGGGATAGTATTTAGAACAAGAAATGAGGATCTGTTTTCAGTTAGTGGACTCGTGGGTGACCCATGTGGGTGAGATAAAGCGGGCAACTCATTTTTAACCAACTGAATGGATTATTAGAACTCATATCCAAATATTGTATAGAGACAGTCTGAATGAATGATAAACACAGAAATGTCAAGATTGATATAGACATCACTATCACTCTGCAGTGACACCTTCCAAACCTGTGATCCCTATCACTGACAAAGACAAGGGCAATTGATACATGGGAAGGGTACCGCCTGTAGGTTCCCTCCAAGCCACACACCATCCTGACATGGAACTTTATTGCTGTTCCTTTCCTGTTGATGGCTGAAAACCATGAACTACCTCTCTAGAAATTGCTGTGTGTCCCTATATGCAAGTCTGTTGCTTTCAAGAAGGCAGCCACCACCAACACATGCAACAAATTAAGGAATGGAAATAAATGTTCGCCAAGCCAGCAATATCCACTTCCTGTGAATGAATTTAAAACAAGGAAAACAATTGAACAAAAGTCCTCCATACACACAATTCAGGAAGAGGACAAATACTTTGCCTGTATGTAAGAAACTCAGAGGACCTGCATTTGAGGATCACTCTATGCTGTCTATGTTGTCTTTTGTTAAGCATATTTATTTTACTTCAATAATAAATTCTGCTCAGCTTTACTCCTTCTGACTGTCTCTATCACATCTTCTACATGGTATGTCAGCTCAGGGAGAACTGTCAAGAAAGAGTAAGAATGCCTCTGCTCCTCGGGAGACTAAGGAAATTCAGCATGTGCACAAGGGCTCTTACCCATTTTTATAGATGCACCGCAGACAGCCTCCTATCTGGGTGCATCACAGCATACTATGGCAACTGCCCTTCGAAAGACTGCAAGAAACTGTAGAGAGTTGTGAACACAGCCCAGTCCATCACCCAAACCAGCTGATCACCCATTGACTCCATCCATAATTCACACTGCCTCAGGAAAACAACCAACATAATCAAAGTCCCCTCCCACCCCAGTTATACTCTCTTCCACTTAGGTAGACAATATACATTTTGAATACATGTGCCAAGAGATGTAAGGACAGCTTCTTCCCTGCCATTATCAGACTTTTGAATTGATCTGTCAAATGTTAATTCTGATCTTTGTCCCTGTGCCCTCTCTGTGGCTGTACTATATTACTGTATTCTGCAGGAAATAGTGAGGACTGAAGATGCTGGAGACCAGAGTTGAGAGTGTGGTGCTGGAAAAGCACAGCAGGTCAGGCAGCATCTGAGGACCAGGAGAATCGATGTTTTGGGCATAAGCTCTTCATCAGGAATGAATGCAGTATTCTGCATTCTGATCTGCTACCCTGATGCACTTTGCATAGTAAAATCAGCCTGTACAGCATGCAAAACAATACTTTTCACTGTATCTTGGTACATGTCACAACATGTCAAGCCTGCAGGTACAGCAGGCAGTGAAGAAAGCTTATAGCGTGCTGGCCTTCATAACAAGAGGAATTGAGTATTGAAGCAAAGATGTCCTTCTGCAGCTGTACAGGGCCGTGGTGAGACCACACCAGGAATATTGTGCTCAGTTTTGGTCTCCAAATTTGTGGAAAGGCATTCTGGCTATTGAGGGATTGCAGCGTAGGTTCACGAGGTCAATTCCTGGAATGGTGGGACGATCTTACACTGAAAGATTGGAGTGACCTGGCTTGTATATGCTTGAGTTTAGAAGGCCGAGAGGGGATCTGACTGAGACATATAAGATTATTTAATGATTGGACACTCTGAAGGCAGGAAGCATGTTTCCGCTGATGGGTGAGTCCCGAACCAGAGGACACAGTTTAAAAATAAGGGGTAGGCCACTTAGAACAGAGTTAAGGAGAAATTTCTTCACCCAGAGCGTGGTGGGTGTATGGAATGCTCTGCCCCAGAAGGCTGTGGAGGCCAAGTCTCTGGATGCCTTCAAAAAAGCGTTGGATAGAGCTCTTAAGGATAGTGGAATCAAGGGTTATGGGGATATTTAAGAACAGGATACTGATTGAGGACGATCAGCCATGATCATAATGAATGGTGATGCTGGCTCGAAGGGCAGAATGGCCTACTCCTGCACCTATTGTCTATTGTCAACTCAAACACAGATTGTGAGTTATAGAGATAAACTGATTACAGATTCCAGCATCCCAAAAGTTTAAAAAGGTCAAATTCTTTCATTCTGCTGAAGGAATGCTGCAATGTTGGAGGAGCTGTCTTGAAGATAAGTTAAAACACAGCCCTGTCTGCCATCAAGATAAATGTAAGAGGTCTCAAACCATTGCTTTGCGAAAGAGCCAGGGAGTTTTCACTGATATTTGGGCAATATGGATGCCATATTCCTTATCATTGAAACAGATTATTTGGATATTATCATATTGTTCTTTGTGGGAGGTTGCTGTGCATACTAGCTGTTATTTTCCTGTACCACGATATTGAATATAGTTAAAAAATTGCATCAGTATGTTTTGAGTGTTTTCAAACACCGTAAGCTTGTTAAAGTTGATATATAAAGACAAGTCTTTCTCTCTTTGGGAAACATTACATTTGCTGTGAAATAGAAATTATAAATATAGCGATGGAGAAAATATCCCAGCCACAGGGCAGCTGCTTCTGCTCTGCACTGGGGCAACATTCCATGGGATGCAGGAGCTTGCCCAGTGACTGGACCAGGTTTAAGTCTTTAATGGATAGTATAGTGAATCAAAGAAATCTAAACATGGGATTGAAAACTGCCTGGCTAAACATGCGGAGCATAAAAGCCACCATGCATTGTATCCCCATGTTTGCTTACCTGACCAACAATACGATGCATTATGTCTGCATGTTGGCTGGCCAACACCGCCAAGCATTGTGTCTCCATGTTGGCTTACTTGTCAAACACCACTATGCATTGTGTCCCCACTTTGGCTTATTTGGCCAACACCACCATACATCAGGGTGATCAAAGGTGCTCTAGCTCCCTCTGTGCCAGAGCTTAGGTCTTTCCTTATATTAGTGAATTTTTATAGGAAATTCAAATGTAACCTAGCCTTCATCCTGTCACACTTACATCTGCTACTGACAAATGGTCAGCCTCGGAGATGGTTTTGTAGCTAAGACATATCTTTTGTGAAGTGAAGAGGCAACTATCATTGTTTAAAATGTTGGCACATTATGTTCTATGTTCTATTATGATCCAAAGAGAGATCTGGTGCTGACATGGGATGCCTCTCCCTACAAGTATCATGGTACTGCTGGCTCACAGATGGTCCAGTGGAGAGGAACACCCAATGGCATATGCTTCCTGGACTGTGGCTGAGACAGAGTGCAAAAACACCTGGATAGATATGGAAGGTTTGGTGACCATCTTTGGTGTGAGAAAGTTTCACCAATACGTTCATGGATGGAATCTTGTAACAGCAACAGCTCACAAGCCCCTTCAAGGCTACTTAAAGAGGATAAGGTTATTCCTCCTCTAACTTCAGGTCAAATTCAGCTGTGGGTTCTCGTACTATGTGGAAAAAATTACAAGCTTGAACACTCTCTATGGTACCAAGTATCAAATGTGGATGCATTGAGCTGTTTCCCACTGGTGGATACACAACTGATGATGCTGCCACTGAAAGAATTCATTCTGCTTTTAAACTTTCTGGACACCTTTCATGCTGCTGACAATGCCCAACCATGGAAAAAAAAAAGATTCTGTCCTGGCAAAACTAAACAGCTAGTGTCATGGGGAGACGAAAGGGCCATCAAGACCACATCATCAAAGACAATGACATTCTGTTGTGGTTCTGTTCGCCGAGCTGGAAGTTTTTGCTGCAAACGTTTCGTTCCCTGGCTAGGGAACATCATCAGTGCTATTGGAGCCTCCTGTGAAGCGCTGTTTTGATGTTTCTTCCGGTATTTATAGTGGTTTGTTCTTGCCGCTTCCGGGTGTCAGTTTCAGCTGTAATAGTTTGAATGTGGGGTCCAGGTTGATGTGTCTGTTGATGGATGTTCTTGCCGCTTCCGGGTGTCAGTTTCAGCTGCAGTGGTTTGTATATTGGGTTCAGGTCCATGTGTCTGTTAATGGAGTTTGTGGATGAATGCCATGCCTCTAGGAATTCCCTGGCAGTTCTCTGTCTGGCTTGTCCTATGATGGTAGTGTTTTCCCAGTCAAATTCATGTTCCTGGTTGTCTGAGTGTATGGCTACTAGGGATAGCTGGTCGTGTCGTTTTGTGGCTAGCTGATGTTCATGGATGCGGATTGTTAGCTGTCTTCCTGTTTGTCCTATATAGTGTTTTGTGCAGTCCTTGCATGGTATTTTATAAACTACATTAGTTTGGCTCGTGCTGGCTATTGGGTCCTTTGTTCTAGTGAGTTGTTGTCTGAGTGTGGAAGTTGGCTTGTGTGCTGTTATGAGTCCTAAGGGTCGCAGTAGTCTGGCTGTCAGTTCTGAGACGGTGGAAGTTTTTATATTAACCAAGTGACAGAGGGGATGGTGATCTATTCCCAAGTCAGGATGGTGAATGGTTTGGAGGGAAACTTGCAGATGGTGGCATTCCCATGTATCAGTTGCCATTTTCCTTCTGGGTAGAATTAGTCATGGGTTTGATAAGTGCTGTCTAAGGATATTTGGCAAATGGCTGTGCATCTTGCGGGTAGTACACCCTATGGCTACTGAGTCTATCCTGGAAGGAGTGAAGATTGTGTCAAACAAGTAGGCTACTTTATCCTGGATGATGTCAAAATTCTTGATTATTGGTGGAGCTGCACCCAACCAGACAACTGGGGAGGATTCCATCAGAGGGAAAAAGAAGGGCTTATGCCCAAAACGTCGATTCTCCTTCTCCTTTGATGTTGCTTGATATGCTGCACTTTACCAGCAACACATTTTTCAGCAGTATTCCATCAGACTCATGAATTGTGTCTTGTGGATGGGAGAACAGGCTTTGGGTCGTCAGGCTACAGCATGTCTAGCTTCATTACTAGCACATTTTCCTCAGATATAGGGTCCCAAACTGCTCTTAATATTCAAAACGCAGTCTGATCAGAGCCTTATATAACCTCAGCAATACATCTCTGGTCTTGTATCCTAGCATTCTTGAAATGAGTGCTGACATTGCATTTGTATTACTAATGCCAATCGAATCTTCCTGTCAAAGTGCACATTCTCGTATATTCTTCCTGCCAATTCCTTGCCCTCTTGCTCAGCATGTCCAAGTTCTTCTGCAGCCTCCCTACTTTCTCAACACTACCTGTCACCGGTTATCTTTGTGTCATCTACAGATTTAGCAAACATGCCTTCAGTTCCAGTGTCCAGATTGTGAATACATAACATAAATAATTGTAGAACTCCGCTCGTCACTGGTTGCCATTCTGGAAAAGACAACTTTATCCTTACTCTCTGTATTCTGCCAGTCAGCTAATACTCTATCCATGTCAGAATATACATTGCCTTCTGGAAATCCAAATAGATCACATTCACTGTTTCTTTTTGTCTAATATGCTTGTTACCTCCTCAAATAATTCTAACAGATTTGTTAGACATAATCTCCCCTTGGTGAAGCCATGCTGACAGCTCTATTCTACCGTGAGCTTCCAAGTACTCCACAATCTCATCCTTAATAATAAACACTGAAATCTTTCCAATGACTGAGGTTAGGCTAACCGACCTATAGTTTCCCATCTTCTGACTCTCTCCCTTCTGAAATAGGGATATTACATGAGCCATTTTCCAGTCCTCTTGGACCCTCCAGTGATTCCTGAAAGATCACTACCAATGCTTCCACAATCTGCTCAACTCTTTCCATCAGAACTCTGGGATGTAGTCCATCTGAGCCGGGTGAGTTATCTACATTCAGACTTTTCAGCTTCCGCAGCACCATATCTTCAGTGATGTTCACTACATTCACCTCAGCCCCCTGACTCTCTTGAAGTTGTGGTATATTGCTGGTGCATTCTAGTATGAAAATTGATGTAAAATATTCATTCAGTTCCTCCAATACTGCTTTTCTCTCCATTACTACTTCTCCAGCCTCATTTTGCAGTGGCCTAACATTCACTCGCTGCTCTCTGAGCTTTTCCGTACATAATTAAAAAAAAACTCTTACAGTTTTCTTTCAATTACTGGACAGCTTATTCTCATATTTCGGGTTGCCACACCATTTTTTCATTATTCTATGCTGATTTTTAAAGGCTTCCTAATCCTCTGGCTTCCGATTGATCTTCACCAGTTTGAAGCTTTCCTTTCCCTTCTATGCTGTCCCTAACTCCCCTCATCCTCCAGTTAGTTTGCTTATTCTTCCCTGAGATGAATTTCTGTCGCATCCCCGAATTGCCTTCAGAAGCCCATACCATTACTGCTCCACCATCTTCCAGTCAACTGGCCAGCACCTTCCTCATGTTATCGTAGTTACCTTTACTCAATTATAATACCATGCAATCTAGTTCCAACTTTTCCCTCTCAAAGAGCTGCGTGAATTCTATCACATGGTTGCTGCAATCGACAGATTCCTTCACCTCAGGATTCTCATCGAGTCTGCCTCATTTGACATCACCAAATCTAGAATTGCTTGTTTCCTAGTGGGCTGTTTAACATGTTGCTCCACAAAGAAACTGGTAGACATTCCACATATTCCTTTTCTTGAGATCTGTTTTTCCCAGTCCACCTGCATACTGAACTCCCCCAATGATTATTGGAATGGTCCCTTTTATTACATGCTTTTCTAACTCTCAATTCATTATCTTCTCGGCATCTTGATTTCTAGTAGGAGACCTGTACACAATACCCATGAGGGTATTTATTCATTTGCAGTTCTTCAACAGTGCCCACACAGATTTGCTGCTTTATAGTTCTATATCACTTCTTGTTGTCATATCCGCAACATTATACCACCTATTTCAATCTGCACTACAAGCTCTTTCACACGGTTTTGAATACGGCCTGCATTAAGTACACCACCCTCAGTCCTGCATTGACTGCTCCGCTTCTCATAGTTGTCCCCTTCTCTGCTATGTCTGATGTTAGATTCCTGACCCTTTCCATAATCTGTGTCAACTTGCTTGTTTTGAAAACTATAATGTCTGCTGATCCCTCCCTCCTTTAGGGTAGCAATAATTTTCTATATAACTGAGCCCAGGCTGAATCCAAACCCCACTATTTAGATCAAAACCCTATTCACAGCCCTATTTATGTGATTCATCATGAATTAGGTGGAGTCCACCCCATCAAAACAGTTTCCTCCTTCCCCAGTACTGATGCTGCTGTCCCATAAACTTGAATGCGTTTCTCTGTACCAATTTGTTGACTCTGTACCAATTTGTTTGTGGCTTAGGTGGAAGCTCAGAGATTATTACCATTTTTGTTCTAATTTTTAGGTTAGCCCCTAGATGCTCATATGCCTACACTAGAACCTCTTTCCTCTTTCTAGCTATGTCATTGATACCTACCAGATCTTTCCCCTCTCACTCCAAGTTCCTCTGTAGCCTGGATAAAATATGGCACGATGCAGCCAACATAACCTTTGGGACTCTTGAACCTGGCCTCAGACAACAGTGTCTATTCCCCCGAATATACTGTCCCCAATTACAACTGCATTTCTCTCTCACCATTTCCTGATGTGGTGTATGTTTAAACTTCAAACTCCAGCTCACTAATTCTGAGCTGAAGTACTTGAAGCAAGTAACACTTCGAACCACAATGGGGTCCACCACATCCCACATCATGCAGGTAAAATACATTTCCTGACCTCGTATCTCTATTTTGATTACAGTTTTCTTAATTTGATTTTTTTTTTCTCAAAGTTTGGTACTGGTTTTTTAGGTTGTGGCCTGAAAATATTTCTCCCGTTTACCTTCAATCTGAAAGTAGCCTGTAAAAAATGCCATATTAGTAGCTATGACCAACTAATACACTTCTGGTTGCCTGCAGTATCACTCTTGTGCTAGGCCCTAACCCTGGGCGAAAGTGGGGTCTGCAGGTGCTGGAGATCGGAGCCGAGAGTGCAGCACTGGAAAATCACAGCAGGTCAGGCAACGTCCAAAGAGCAAGAGAATCGACATTTTTGGCAGAAGCCCTTCATTAGGAATCGTCAGGCAAAAGTCCTTCCTGATGAAAGGCCTAAACCTCTTGACCCTAACCGTAGGCTACCACTTATCCTGTTGAAAAAAATCTCACCAACTATGAGCCCCAGGAAAAAGAAAGCAAAACACAGTTCGTTCCTCTCTGCACCAACTTCCCTCATTGCCACTAAATTCCTCGATTTCGGACCAGATTCCACTCACGATGGGATCTCTCTTACCGGACTGTATGAAGTGTGAGGACAAATTGGATATGTTGTGTTAGAAAAGTGGACATGGAAAATGATTTAATTGAAATTTTTAATCCAATGGAAATCTTACATTTTACCTCAGCAGAAGTACAGATTGAAAACTATTGGTAAAATGAATTAAAAGGGAGATTTGGGAGCATGTCCTCACTCAATCATGATAACATGATTGTTATGGAACAAGTTATCTGAAGGGATGACAGAGGGATAAGATCTAATCGCATTGAAAAGATTGTGGATGTTTCCTGGAAGAGGCAACAGCAAGGACCAGTGGACAGCTGGGAATATATTTGGGCAGCAGCTGAACCTGAGACACTACACTACCCTCCCTCCTGCTCTAACTGAAAAAAAGGACTCTGTGGTGTGTTGATAAGGTGCGACATTTTCATTTGTATTTCTTTCGTATCATGTGATTGTTTAAAAAAAAGTTTCGTTTTTATTTACTGAATCTATTCATTGGTTATTTGAATAAGACCACAACAAAGAAGTACGAGAAATTGTTTAACTCATAAATTTGTATAAATTAATTAAGTAGAGATGGCTTGTCGGGTGATGTGCTGTAGCTGTGTGATATGGCTGCTGTCTGACCCATTGTGAACTGCAGTGACTACATCTGCAGCAAGTGTTGGTTGCTGGAAGGAGTTTGGCTCAGAGTCAATGATCTGGAATCTGAGCATCAAACATTGTGGCACATCTAGGAGGGGGAGAGTTACTTGGATGCTTCATTTCAGGAGACAGTCACACATGGTAGATTAAGTAATTCAAGTTCAGTTAGTGATCAGGCACAACAGAGTGCGATTGCAAATGAGTCAGGTAGGGGGATCCTGAGTTCAGGATTGAAGGAGCTTAGCTTTTTACCTTATCAAACAGGTATGTGATTCTTGCTCCCCGTATCAATGAGGAAAATGGTTGCATGGATGATGAGCTGAAAAATGTGTTGTTGGAAAAGCGCCGCAAGTCAGGCAGCATCCAGAAGCAGGAGAATCAATGTTTTGGGCATCAACCCTTCTTCAGGAAACGTCCCGAAACGTCAATTCTCCTGCTCCTTAAATGCTTCCTGACCTGCTGCGCTTTTCCAGCAACACAGTTTTCAACTCTGATCTCCAGCATCTGCAGTCCTCACTTTCTCCTGCATGGAGGATGAGCCAGCTGACCATGGCACCATGGTGCAGGAGGGTGTTCAAGAGGGGAGTAGTAAAAGACAAGTGGTAGTTTTAGGGCTTCTACGATTAGGGGGATTGAGAGTATCCTTTGCAAGCTGGATTGGGGGTCCCGCATGGTATGCTGCCTGCCTGTGTAGGGTGCAGGACATCTCTGACTGGCTTGAAAGGATATTGAAGCAGAAGGGGAAGGATCCAGTTGTTGTGATCCACGTTGGGACTAACAACATAGACAAGGCAAGGACAGAGGATCTGTTTGGGGATTATCAAACTCAAGGAAGAAAATTAAGGAACAGGTCCCCGGGGTCATAATCTCCGGATTACTGCCTGAGCCACGTGCAAATTGGATTAGGGGTGAGAAAATTAGGGAAGTAAACACGTGGCTAAGGGAATGGTGTAGGAAAGATGGGTTCCATTTCATGGGGAATTGGCATCAATTTTAGAACCAGGGGTATCCGTACCAGTGGGATGGTCTCCACCTGAACTAATCTGGAAACAGTGTTCTAGCGAAAACGATAAGGAGGGTTCTCACTAGGCATTTAAACTTGTGAGTCAGGGGGAAGGGAAAGGCAAATCGACAAGAGATATAATGGTAATAAAAAGGTAAATATCAGGTTGGCATGTGTGCAGGAGGGTTTAGGTTCAAGTCAGACTATGAAAGAAGCAAAAGGGAAGGATAAATCAGGAGATATTAGAGATGTTGCGAATCAGGATGGTAAGAAAGCTAGCATTAAGGCACTTTACCTGAGTGCTCATAGCATTCGGAACAAGCTTGATGAGTTAATGGCACAAATCATTGCCAATGAATATGATTTGGTAGCCGTGATGGAAACATAATTACAGGATGATCACAACTGGGAGTTAAATGTCCAGGGGTACCAGACTATTTGGAAGGACAGACAGGAATGGAACGGAGGTGGTGTAACTCTGATATTCAAGGGCAACATGAGGGCAGTGCTGAGATATGATATTGGTTCTGTGGAGAAGGAGGTTGAATCCATTTGGGTGGAAATTAGAAATTTGAAGAAAAAGCCACTGATAGACATAGTCTTATAGACTACCAAATAATGCCATCACATTGGGGCAGGCAATAAACACAGAAATAACTAAGGCCTGTAAAAATGGTACGGCTATTATCATGGGGGATTTTAATCTACATGTAGATTGGTTGAACCAGTTCAGTCAGAGTTGCCTTGTGGAGGAGTTTGTTGAGTGTATCCATGATAGTTTTCTTTAACAGTATGTAATGGGATCAACGAGGGAGCAAGTTATCCTAGATCTGGTCCTGTGTAATGAGACAGGAATAATTAATGACCACATAGCTAGGCTCCTCTTGGAAGAATAGAATTCAATCACAGTATGGTTGAATTTAGAATGCAGACGGAGAGTGGGGAGATAAAGTCCAAAATCAGGGTCTGTGCCTGTGCAAGGGTGACTGCAATATATTGAGTGGGGACCTGGCTAAAGTAGGCTGGGAACAAAGATTTTGTGGTGGGACAGCTGACAATTAGTGGAGGACTTTCAAGAAAGTTTTCCAAAATGCTCAGCAAAAGTATATTCCAGTGAAAAAGAAGGACTGTCAGAAAAGGGGTAATCTGCCATGGGTGTAAGGAGCCTACCAAACTGAAAGAAAAAACATATACAGTGGCCAAAAACCGCATGACACTTGAAGATTTTGAAAACTTTAAAGGTCAACAGAGAGCCACAAAAAGAGCTATAAAGAAAAGTAAAATAGAACATGAGAAAAAAACTAGCTCTAAATATGAAGACAGATAGCAAAAGTTTCTATAAATGTTTAAAACGAAGAAGAGTGTCAAAAGTAAACATTTGTCATTTAGAGGATGAGAAGAGGCATTTAGTTATGGGATATGATGAAATGGCCACAGCATTGAACAGGCACTTTGTATCGGTCTTCACAGTGGAGGAGACTAATAACACGCCAGTAATTGACAAAGAGACGAAGGTAGGTGAGGACCTGAACACAATCATTGTTACTGAAGAGCTCGTGTTGGGCAAGCTTATGGACCTAAGGATAGATACGTCTCCTGGCCCTGATGGAATGCACCCCAGGGTGCTAAATGAGATGGCAGGCGAAGCAGCAGGTGCACTGCAATAATTTTCCAAAATTCGCTGGACACTGTGGCAGTCCTAGCAGATTGGAAAACAGCAAATATGATACCACTGTTTAAAAGAAAGGTATACAAAACAGGGGGAATTATAGACCAGTTAGCTTAACCTCTGCCCTGGGGAAGATACTTGAGTCTATTATCAAGGAAGAAGTAACAGGGCATCTCAAAAAAAAAAGTTCCATTGTAGACATGCAGGATGGGTTCATGAAGGGCATGTCATGCCTGACAAATCTTTTGAAATTTTATGAAGACATCTCAAGCTAGGTGGAACAATGGGGATCCAGTGGATGTGGTGTACCTAGATTTCCAAAATACCTTCAACAAGTGCTTCACAAGAGGCTGGTGCATAAGATAAGGATGCATGGTGTTAGGGTAGAGTATTAACATGGACAGAGAATTCGTTGATTAACTGGAAGTAAAGTGTGGGGTTAAATGAATGCTATTCTCGCTGGCAATCAATGACTAGTGGCATGTCACAGGGAATGGTGTTGAGACCACAATTATTTTCAATTCATATAGATGATCTGGAGTTGGGGACCATGTGTGTACCATTTCAAAGCTTGCAGATGACACTCAGATAAGTGGGAGAGCAAAGTGTGCAGAGGACTGTGAAACTTTGCAGAGGAACAAAGATACATTGAGTGAGTGGGCAAAGGACTGGCAGATAGAATGCAATGTTAATAAATGTGAAGTCATACATTTTGGTAGGAGTAACAGTAAAAAAAGATTATTACTTGAATGGTAAAATATTGCAGCATGCTGCTATGCAGAGGACCTGGGTGTCCTTGTGCATTAATCACAGAAGATTGTTCTGTAGGTATAACAAGTGATTAGGAAGGCAAATGGAAATTTATCCTTCATTGCTAAAAGGATTGAGGTTAAGTGCAGAGAAGTAATGTTGCAGAGAAGTAATGGTGCTGGTGAGGTCACACCTGGAGTACTCTGTGTGGTTTTGGTCTCCTTACTTGAGAAAGGATGTACTGGCACTGGAGGGGGTGCAGTGGAGTTTCACTAGGTTGATACCTGAGTTGACAATGTTAGTTTATGAGGCAAGACTGGGTAGGTTGAGATTATATTCAATGGAATTAAGAAGACTGAGGGTGATCTTATCGAAACACATAAAATTATGAAGGGATTGGATAAGATTGTAGTAGAGAGGATGTTTCCACTGGCACTGAACCAAGGGCAAGAGGGCAGAGCCTTAAGATTAGAGGGAGCAGATTTAGGACTGAATTGAGAAAGAACTTTACCCAGAATGCTGTTAATCCATGGAATTCCTTGCTTAGGGAACTAGTTGACCCTACTTCAGTAAAACTTTTTAAAGCTAAGGTAGATTTTCTTGCAAAATAAAACAATTAAGGGTTAAGGGGAGAGGGCGGGTAAGTGAACCTGAGGCCATGAAAAGATCAGCCATGATCTTATCTAATGGTGGAGCAGGCTCAAAGGGCGGGCGGCGTATTCCTGCTCCTAGTTCTTATGCTTTTATGAAGAACAGCAAGTTTCAGGGCTATGAGCTAACACTCCCCATTAGTTGGTACCGATACAAAAGTCACAAAGTCTTCTGTGTTGTGGAGCTTCAATGATAAAATGATTATCTGTCATTTTATTTCTCCAACGAATTCACGTCCACCTTATTAAATATTCTTCTCCTCCTCGTTTCCTTTCGTTCTTTCACTTCCATAAACAATCGGTATCGAGGGGCATTTCGCACTCAGTCCTGCATTTCACTTCTAGCTCCAATAGCCAGTAGGTGACGGCCATGTGTTAATTCTGGGAATGACTGTGCACGCAAATTGTGGCAGGCATTTGGAATTCTCTTTTACAAATGGCTGGTGATATTCCACCTATTGTTGACACATCTGATAGTTTGGAAGATTGATAGGGCAGACTTTGCAGATTCTGTTTGTTTCATGACTGTGACTAACGCCAATCTCCGTGGGAACAGTGACTATCACCAGGGATTTTGTCTTAGTGATAAATAACATGCTCCTCTCAAGATTCCCTGATCAACACGAAGTGTGGTCTGAAGCACAGAGTCAAACGATTCTGCACACCCAGGGAAAAATGCATTTGAACCAACCAGCGTCGCAAAAACCATCAGTTCCATTGGACGTTCAGATACTGCAGTCACTGAAGAAAATCAAGAAGGTATACTATCCTGTCCTCGCTGCTGTTGGCGTTTGTTGTAAGTCATTGTATATAGTTATTATTGCTGTGCTCTTTAAGTGTACTGATGTAATGTTCTTCCATCTCGTTAATGTTATGTTTGATCTGGTTTCGTTCGCCTCGCCGCACTAATTCACTAAACCACGTTTGTCATAAATTCTTGTTTTTTTAAAAAATATATTACTCTATGACTACAGCCGGTAGCTCGTAACTAACCGTTTACTATACATTCATATTCTGGTTCTATATATTTGCCATTCAACATTTAGAATTATCGGATGTACAGAGCATGTTTCTGGATTGAGTACTTTTTTAGACCAGAAATAACTGTTCTTGAGTTCACTGCTTTTTTAAAAATGCTGATCAGTAGGAATATTTATCAAATGCTAAGTCACTTAGAGAAACAAGTTAGATGCCAAAAGGACGGTGTTTGTGTATTATATCGGAGACGGACTGGATATTTTTGAACACCTGATCTCTATCATATTCCTGCTTCAGGGCCGTATTTGAGGGATTACATATTTACTTGATTTGACCTGCAAGCATATTTACACAGGATGTGGGCGTCTTTGGCGGTAGCAGTAATTATTTCCCATCGCTATTTACCCTTGAGGATCGGGTGATGAGCCACTGCAGTTATTTTGGTGTATGTACGCTCAAAATGCTGTTTCTGAGCAGGTTCCGGTGTTAGGGCTGTGCACCAATGAAGGAAAAGCAATGTATTTTCAAACTAGTAATTATGGGTCGTTTGGAGGCTGCTGCAGATCCTGTTGTTTCCATCTATCTGCTGGACTCGTCATTCCAGATTTTAGAGGCTGTGGATTTGAAAAGAGTTTTCTGAAGTAACTTGTAATTCTAAAGCATACACTGCTGCGACTAGGTATGTTGGAAGAGGTAATTGTGTCTGTGGTGCTAATCACGAAGGCTGATCTTTGCTCAGTGGTGTGAAGTTTCTCCAGCTTGTTGTTGGAGTTTCACTAATCCAGGAAATTTGGGGATTATTCCATTATACTCCTGACTTGTAACTCCTAAATGCTGGGCAGTCTTTGGGGAGTCAGATGAGTTACACGTTGTAGCATATTTTGCCTTTGACTTGATCTTGTAAGCACAATATTTATCTGGCTAATATTGTCAATGGTGAACGGAAAACTTTGATTCTGGGGAATTCCGTGATGATAATGCTATTAAATGTCGAGGCACCACAGCTCAGCTCCCTCTTGTTGAGCTGGCACATGTGTGGCATAAATATTACTCGCCATTTGTCAGCCCAAACCTGTATACTGTGCAGGTCTAGCCGAATTTAAGCATGGACTGCTTCAGTATCTGAGAAGTTGCAAGCATTGCAGGGTATGTACAATCATCAGTACCATCCCCACTGCTAGCCTTGTCATGTTGCAGCTGAACATGGCTGGACAGAGGATGTAGCCGGAAGGAACTCCTCCAGAGATGTGCTAATGCTGAGGGGACAGGCGTTAGGTATGACTACAGTTCCTGCAGATTTGACATTGATTCCAAATGACACTCGTTTTAATCTCGCTCATTTCTTACTCAATCAAATGCTGCTTTGCTATCAAGTGCAATCAGTCTCATTTCACCTTTTGAATGCAGTTCTTTTTTCCTTTTCTGAACCGAAGGTGTCATGAGTTCAGGAGCTGAATAGGCCTGACAGAATCCAAATTGAATATCAGTGAAGAGAAAAAAAATGGAAGAACTGTGGATGCCGGAAATCTGAAAGAAAAACAGAAATTGCTGGGAAATCTCTGCAGGCAGCATCCTTGGAGAGAAAGCACAGTTGACGTTTCGAGTTATTTGTAAGTATCCGTGAACGTGAAGCACTAACGGTGCTTCCTGTTTGTAGATGCTGCCAGACCGCTGAATTTTTCCAGTAATTTCTGTTCTTTTTTCTCAGGTTCAGTGAGCTGGTTATTGCTAAGTTCTGCTTGAAAGAATTGTTGATGATCCCTCCCTTCATTTTCTGATGTTTGGGAGGAATCCAATGGGCTGGGATTGGCCAGATGTGTTTATTCTGTTTATTGTATGCAGAACATTCCTGGGAAATGCTCTACAATGCCGAGTAAGTGCCCTTTTGTTTGGTGCGCAGGAATAGATTGGCTGTGTGCACAACAAGTTAAGGAGCACTTGTCATATTTGCTGGACCCATAGACTTTGCAATAACTAGTGCCTCCAGCCATTTCTTAACATCCTGTGGAGTGAACTGAATTGGATAAAGAGCCTTTAGAGGAGTGTAGATCGATCATCCATTCAGTACTTGTGGCTGAAGATAGTTGTAAAGGCTTTAAGCTTATCTTTTACACCGCCAGTTGAAGGATGGTGGATATTTGTGGAGCGTTCTCTCACTTTTTTCTGGTTGAATTTCCACCCCCGATGACCACTGGATGTGGCAGGACAGCTGCATTTAGTTCTGATCAGTTGGTCATAAAATTTGTTTAAGTCTGTATTTCTGTCGCTGCTTTGGCAGTTCGTCACGCAATTAGTTCTGGTTAATTCTTCATCACATGAGCCCTCAACCTTAAGCATGTTCCATGTTGCTTCTGGTATTCCCTTCTGCACCGTTTTTCGACTCTGTGTTGATTCACTGTTTAATGACAATTGTCGATTCGGGGCCATGAGTTTGTATTGAAGTAGAATTCTCTTGCTACTTATAATCCACAGAGTCCCATGAATATCCACTGCTGAGCTGTTCCCGCTGTTGAAGCCTCTTTCGTTTGGCACCGTATAAGTGCCTCACAACAGTGGGAACCTCTTTTCTCTGATGATAATGGGTAGCACGAGGGGACATAGCTTTAAATGAAGGCATGATAGATATCGGACAGATGTCAGAGTTAGTTTCTTTATTCAGAGTGCAGTAGGGCCGTGGAACTTCTCATCTGCAGCAGTAGTGGATTCGCCAACTTTAAGGGCATTTAAATAGTCATCGGATAAACAAATGGATGGAAATGGAATAGTGCAGGTTAGATGGGTTTCAGATTGGTTCTCCAGGTCAGCACAACATTGAAGGCCGAAAGGGCTGTGCTACGCTGTAATGTTCTATGTTCTAACACAATGGAGTGTACCTTGAATGTGAGACTAGACATTGTTGCCGTGAGAAAAGACAAAGCAAGGGAGGAATGGTGCTGTCCAGGTCATTGTCTATAATCATTGATTCTGTGATGTGGTTGTAAATTCTATAAGACAGATCTCCCAATTTTTGAAACTAGCCCCAGATGTGACTAAAAGTGACTTATTTCTGGTACTCTGGTCGCTGACAATATTCATTTATTTCTTTCTGTTTTGATGCCTTTTATTTCGGTGGCTCAGTGGTTAGCACTGCTGCCTCACAGCGCCAGGGACTTTGGCTGAAGTCCAGTCTTGGACGGTTGTATCTGGAGTTTGCACATTCTCCCCATGCCTGCATGGGTTTCATCCGGGTGTTCTAGTTTCCTGCCACAGTCCAAAGATGTGCAGATTAGGAGAATTGGCCATGCTAAGTTACCCATAGAATTCAAGGATGTGAAGGATACGTGCGTTGGTCAGGAGGAAATATAGGATAATAGGGTAGGGGAATAGATCTGGATGGGTTACTCTTCAGAGCTTTGGTGTGGACTTGTTGGGCAAAATGGTCTTTTATCGCATTTTAGGGATTCCATGATATAGCTGAATAGCTTGCTTATGTCCGTGGACAGTTGACACAGGAACCATTTTGCTGGGAGTTTGAAATCATTTGTCCAGTTGACCAGGCAATCCTCAAGGGAATTCATGAATCATGTACTTTCTTTTGCGAAGACATACAATGGTTTGACTTGAAATTCCAGATTGTCATCATCTCATGTGGTGGGCTTTGAACGCAAATTCCCAGAAAGTTACCCCAGCTTCCTCGATTATCAGCCCAGCTACAATATCACTGTGCTATTTTACATTGCCAGTCATATTGCCATGTTCATGTAGGACATTAGGTTTTTGGCTGTATTTTCGTTCTAAATATCTGATGACGAAGCTTCTGTTGAATTGATTGAATTAAATGTATTGTCACGTGTACCGAGGCACAGTCAAAAGCTTTGTCTTGCGAACAATATATGCAGATCACATAGTTAAAAAGCATAGTTAAGCAACAAATAGGTAAACAGCAGCAAAAATCAAAACACACGTCCAGGCGAATGCCACGAGTTGTGAGTCCATTCAGTATTCTAACAACAGCAGGGTAGAAACTGTTCGAATCCAGCTGGTGCGTGTTCAGGCTTCAGTACCTTTTCCCTGTTGCATAAAAGCATTGCCAGGGTGGGATTGATCAAAGTTCAAAAGAAGATTGCAATTGCAACAACCCCTTTGAACTTATTGGTTCAAACTTAATTTGTTAAAGACAATAACAATTTATAATTCAGCTGTCATTTCCTGAAAATGTACGTAATTCTCCGCAAACTCCCTGATCCAGTAGAAAAGTATGGAGATCAGAAAAAGTATCGTCTCTCTAACCGAGGATACTGTCTGGAGATCAAGAGCAGAGCCCTCCATTGATTCCAATTGCAAAGTCAAGAGAAGGGCACACATCAGAAACTGGAACATGAACTGATTTCTTCTATCTCAGGTTAACTGTGGACTTTGAACTCTTATAAGGAGCAGGAACCCTCCGATGACCCTTCTCCGGGGCGGTTGCATAAAGATTAGGAGCAGGGCCATCTATTAACTCTTCTCTACAAACCCATGATCAATTTGTAGAGCCAAGGAGCAGAACCTGTACTGAGTATAGTCTCCAACAAAGCAAAGGTGTTTTGGAATACACCCTGATATTGACACTACGTTTTTCTCTCTGATGTGTTACTTCATACGAATTTCTATTCACTTATGTCGCAGAATTTATTTTTCCTTGTCTTTCACCTTGCAGCTTATGTAAGTAAATTGTTAGTTCTCAGGGTGAAAGGGCTCAAAGGTGATGGCGAGAAATTAGGAAAAGGGCACTGAGTTGGATGATCAACCAACATTATATTGAATGTTGGAGCAGGTTTGAAGTGTTAAGTGGCCTATTCTTGAGTATTGTTAGGTTCAAATCACTTAATTGGGTACTTTAAGGTCTGGTCAAAGCGATGTCAAGCAGTCACATGCGTTTAAATTTATCGCAAATTCACTTGCTTAATCTACTTAATACATATGAGCAAAGTTATTACCTGAAGGCACTTTATGTAACAAATTAATGAGCGAATCTATTTGTGTAAATTTTATAACCAAACTATGGAGCGAATGTATTTGGTTCATGTTTATGATCAAACTAATGAATGAATCCATTAGCTTAAACTACTTTATAGATATTCAAAAGTGAGTGTCAGTTCCTTCTGCTGTTCAACTACGGGCACGCCTGAGTGACAGCCGGATCTTGGAAGTTGTTATCAATTCCATGGTGCCAGTCTAAGGAGGCCCAGTCTGATAGTGAAGGTCCATGAGCTTTGTTTCACAATCTCCAGCTCGATGTTGGAAGTCCTGTGAGTGGGGCAAATTCCTTAATGTTAACCTATTCTGAATCCAAAGTTACGTGTTATGCCAGAAGTGTGTGGCACTTTCAGTCCTGCCCCAAGCATTTAGTTATGTAGGAAAGAACCCCAGGTTCCTGTGTCTGAGCCACAATATTCTGTTTCTCGTCAACCAAAGCCTGTCTTCCACGTAATTTATCACTGTCACATCAAATTAACCCTGAATGATTAACCCTTAACCATCTGGTTTGGCGATACCATTTTTTTTCAGATCAACACCGCATCTTACTCCTGTTTGGTATGTTTGTAGTATTCAGTGTCAGTGAAGTTGTTATAAATGGCTCTAGAATGATATTTAATAATTAAATCCATTAATTCCTTCGAAGTTTCAATTTTATCCTGAGCTCTTTTAAACTGCCACTTTTGATGCTTTACTTCAATGTACTTGTTTTGTTGATTTCCTCTCCCTGCAGTTAACGTACTGGCGATTGTAATCCTCTCAAGAGGTAAATGTGGACTTTGTAAATCAGTCACCCACTACATGGTAGCCATGGCAGCGGCGGATCTATTGGTCGTTATCCTCGATCTAATGATAAGACACATACCGATAGCTCATTGGGTGAAGTTTTACTTTGTGAAGTCCATTCCTGCGTGCAATATCCATGCTGTCCTTTTATACGCAGCAACAGACTGTTCTGTCTGGTTCACTGTCATATTTACCTTTGATCGATTTGTAGCCATTTGTTGTCAGAAGATGAAAACTAAATATTGCACTGAGAAAATGGCGATTATAGTTATAGGAAATGTGGCTGTGCTGAGCTGCCTCAAGAATATTTTCTGGTATTTTATGTACACAAGTGAATATCGGCTTGCCAATGATCCTTGGTTTTGCAATGTAACAATGAATGTTCGCTTTACATTGCTATGGAGAATAATTGAACTTCTTCATTATGTTTCCACCCCGTGTATCCCATTTGTCCTCATTCTACTGTTTAATGTCTTAACGGTCAGACACATCATAGCTGCTAACATCGTCCGCCAGAGATTCCGGAGCCAGCGAATTGCAGAGAATCAACATGACCAAGAAATGAAGAACCGGAAAAAATCCATTACTTTTATGTTTGCTATATCTGCAAATTTTCTAGTATTATGGGCTGTTTTTCTGACATACTCTGTCTGTTATCAAATGAGGTGGTTGGGATACAGTTCTGTCAGATTACATTTTATAGTTGGAGAAGTAGGATTCATACTTCAGCAATTAAGTTCCTCCACCAACACTTGCATTTATGCAATGACACAGAATAAATTCCGAGCTGAGTTGAAGAAAATGATGAAATATCCATTTGTCCTGTTTGTTAAATTGCTCGTTAAAGTCGTTCTTTAGGGAAAATAAAGATTTTCTGGTTGCGACGCCAACTTGATATCTGTTGTATTGTCCAGACAAAGTTATATATGATGCTGATGTCTATTGAAAATAGAGAATGCCTTTCCAGTTAGAAAGAAATAAATAACTGAGGCTAAACGTGTGAATATACATTTATTAATTGTGAGCATAGCACCTGCACTCCAGATTTGGAATGAGTTGAATGGAGCCGGCTTATTGCAGTTTTAACAAGCGTTTTTACTCTTCAGACAGAAGCTGGAAAGACAGGAGTTTTGACGTTGTGATGTTATATTCTGAAGACTGAACCACTCAGAACCAATGAGTGATTTTGCAACATGAAGTTCGAGATGCTTTAGAGATATGGTTGTGTACAAGTTGAGAGAATGCCTTCACATTCTGATCGATGTATGTTCCGTACACACCAAAAAGGACAAATCTAACTCATTGGGAAAGTGATGGAAAGTGTCATCAACAGTGCTATCATAAAAACCCACTCAGCAATCAGTGACGCCCAGTTTAGGTTCTTCCTGGTCATCTCAGCTCCTGACCTAATGACAGCCTTAGTTCAACCATGGACAAAAGAACTGAATTGACAGAGAAATGATGTCCCATCACGAAGCAGTGAAAAGGTTTTTGTTCCTGAAATGAACAAATTATTTTGAGGATCAGATTCAGAATTAATTCACATCGATGACAACGACATAGCACGGTGACTCAGTGGTTAGCACTGCTGCCTTACAGGGCCAGGGACCCGGGTTCAACTGCCTCCTTGGGCAACTGTCTGTGTGGAGTTTGCACGTTCTCGCCGTGTCTGCGTGGGTTTTCTCCGGGTGCTATGGTTTCCTCCCACAGGTGAATTGGCCAGGCTAAATTGCCCATAATGTTAGGTGGATTAATCGGGGTAAATATGGGGGGGTTGGTTTCTCTTCGGAGGGTCGGTGTGGACTTGTTGGCCCGAAGGGCCTGTTTCCACACTGTAGGTAATCTAATCTAATTGCGATTTGGAGATGCCGGTGTTGGACTGGGGTGTGCAAAGTTAAAAATCACACAACAGTAGGTTATAGTCCAACAGGTTGAATTGGAAGCACACTAGCTTTCGGAGCGACGCTCCTTCATTAGGTGATAGTGGAGGGCTCAATCCTAACACAGAATTTATAGCAATAAATTTACAGTGTAATGTAACTGAAATTATACATTGAAAAGTTGATTGTCTGATTAGCCTTTCCTCTGTTCGAATACAATGATAGTTTCACCCCTTTCATATGTAAATCACAAAACCTTTTTTTAAAAAAGTTGCATTCTCTGATTAGATGTAAGCAATGGTGATAGCGAGATAATATGCTGATAGTGTTGGCCCCCTGTGTTCTCTGTCTATGTCATGACGTTTAGATTGATTCTAATCTAAAAAGTGAGATAACAGAGTTTTACATAAATCCATACAGCTTTAGAGCTCAGAGTTCAGAACCTTGAGTTCATGTCACATTACAGGTGATCACCATTGCACTATACACGCACACAGATACTCCTGCACACACACAAAATCACACACACACAGGCACTCTTATACACACATACACACGGACACACATACACACAGACGCGCACAAAGACACCCACACACACCCTCACCGACACACACACTCCCACACTCACACATGCACCCCCTCACAGACTTAAGACACTCTGCACTCACTACACACACATACACTTTCTCACACTCACACCCCCCAATCCAGACAGACAGACACAGACAGACAAAGACCCACATGCACACATATAATTTGTGGGGTAAATTTGTACTTGCAGGGTTACATTGTACTTTGCTCAAAAACTGCATGCATTCGAGTAGAACTCTGAGCTCAAAAACTGCATGAATGTATGTAAAACTCCACAATCTCACTTTTTAGATTAGAATCAATCTAAACATCATGATATAGACAGAGAACACAGGGGGCCAACACCTTCTACATATTGTCTAGCCATCACAATTTTTAACAGCTAGCCCGAGAATGCAACTTTTTAAAAAAAAATTGGGAATGGATGAAAATTGAAAAACAACAAAACAGAAAACGGAACGCGTGAGGTATGCTTTGAAACAAGGAATTGCAGATCAAAAAAAGAGTTAGACCAGTATAATCGATGGAACAGAGAGTTAGTGACAGAGATTCAACAACATTAATGATGTGATGGAATGGAGGAAATGAAGAACATTGTGGAGGGAGAATACGAAGCAGTTGATGAGGAGGTGAATCCAATAACGTACCAACCACTCAATGTCTAAAATTATATTCTTCTCATTTTCGGGCAAACTGAAGACATCGACCTGATCCTGAGATCTTATGTTGATAGATTCAGCTAACATAGCTAGTGGTGAGACTCTTAGACCGTGGCCATCCAATTGTTTTGGAGGGGGAGGGAGGGAGCAGGGGGAGAGTGTTTCATTCTGAAACGGTGCTGTTCTCTGAGCAGTAAGGAGCCAGAAAAGTCAAGGGAACTAATAGATGCAACCAGGTGTTGCTAACTAGATTAGGGGAGGAGAATTGCAAAGAACCTTGGTTTCATTCATGACTGAGTACAGCTCAGGAATCCCATTAGCAGCATTTGACTGGTGCAGCTGTGAATTACTAGAACGCAGAGAACCCAGAAGCATCACCAGTTTAGTGATGCTACCGATCTGCACATAAGCTGACAGTGTGATCAAGAACAGGTGTCAGAGTGTGATCCATAGAATCCAGGGTACATGGTCCCAAGAAAGTAGAGTGAACCACGAGGCACCTTTCTTGAAGGATTCATAAAGCTATCACACATTTCAACCCTCACTTTTCCCCTCCCTACAAGAACATCAGAGTTCGTCATGTCCTTACTTTCCACGCCATCCGTCTCTGCATTCAAAATTTAATGCTCAATCATCCGTCAATTCTGCTAACTCCAGCAGGATGCCCCAACTAAACTTATCTTTTTCCTTTCATTGCCAGCCTTCTGTGAATACTGTCCCCTCTGCGACCCCAGGCACAGTACTTCAACATTCTTAACATTTCCTCAACCCGCCGATTCACTTAATAGTTACGGTACAAAAGACTATTCAATCCATCCTGCCTGATCTGGTTTGTTTAATTAACAGTATTACTGGGTGTCAACCTCTATGCCCCTCTCCCAATCCCCTACTCCCGCCCCACAATCTTGCACGTTATTTGTAACGAAATAATCACCCAATGACCTCTTGAATAGCCAAATTTAACATACCTCCACCACATTTCAGGGCAGTGCATTCCTTACCCCAACTAGTCAGAGTAAAAGTCTTTTTCCACGTTTAATAATTTCGTCGTTTGCAAATCATTTCAACCCGATGCTCTGTTTTTCTTGTTCCTCTGAAGAACAGGAACAATTTCTGTTTAACTATTCGATCGAGCTAAATCATAACTTTTAAAAACTCTCTCAGATCTATTCGTCACGCTTTTTCTCTGCAAAGCGACCAATCCCAACTTCTTCCACCTATCCTTATACGGTAATTGGTGTGTCTTATTCGTGGAACAATTCCTGTAAACCACTTCTGCACTTTCCCCACACTCCATCTGACGTCTAACAGGTGTTTGTACAAGTTCAACATTATCTCCGTGCTCTTGTATTCTATCCCCTTTTAAATAAAACCAAGACATTGTACGATTTACTGACTGCTCTCTCTACCTTTTCTGCCACTTTCAATGAACTATCAAATGCCTTCTAGAAATCAACGCGGAACATATCAACAACACCACCCCTACCCAGTCTTCTTTTACTTCCCCAAAAATGTCTGCACGTTAATTCCATGTATCTTCACCTTTAGTGACTGTTTGTGTGGACTTTGCACATTCTCACCGTGTCTGCGTGGGGTTTCTTCAGTGTCTTCCCACAATCCAAGGATGTGCGGGTTAATTGAATTGGCCATGTTAAATTGCCCATAGTGTTTAGCGATACATAGGTCAGGTGCATTAGTCAGGGTAAATGTATGTAATAGGGAGGGGAATGGGTCTGGGTGGGTACTATTAAGAGGATCAGTGTGGACCTATTTGGGCCAAAGGGCCTATTCCCACACTGGAGGGATTCTATGATTCTGGATCTAAAATTCATGTTTTCATTTTGCACCAGGAACAGGAAGACTGTCTGCATGCAGTCCAGCAAATCTTGCTCCTTCATACTGCATATGCTATATGTATACCAGCCTATATTTGGGCAATTGACATCTCCCAATATAACTATTTTATAATAATGTGTTATAGACCAGACTAAACCCCTCAAAATATATCATTGAGATAGCCAAAACCATAACTTCTAACTTTTTTTCAATACTCATGCAGGTGCTCTGTCCCGGATGCAAAATGCACTTTAATTTCACGAAACAATTGAAATACAAACAAGCAAGACAAAAAACATAGATTCATTGAACGAAATAGTTAAAAGTATTATATATTCTGAATGTAGGTTTGCTCGCTGAGCTGGAAGGTTCGATTCCAGACATTTTGTCACCCTACTAGGTAACATCTTCAGTGAGCCTCCGAATGAAGTACTGGTGGTGTAGCCCACTTACTATGTATATGGTTGGGTCCAGAAACCCTAACCATTCTCCTCTGCATCAAATACATCTCGGAAATGACTGTCAGACTACTCAGACCACTTGGCATCATGGTAGCCCACAAACCCACTAACGCACTAAAATGGCAGCTAATGAACTTTAAAGACCCAACACAGACAAGAAGCTAAACTTATATAATCTATGAAATACCTTGCAAGAACTGCAACAAACACTACATTGGACAAACAGGCATCAACTAGTCACTAGAAGACATGACCCACTCTCAATAGTATCCTTACATTCAGATGAGGAAGGACACTACTTCGGCTGGGAAAATCATCCATCTCAGACAAGCCAAACAGAGAGATGCACGAGAATTCCTAGAAGTATGGCATTCCAACCCGAACTCTATCAATAAACACATTTACTTGGATCCCATTTACTTCCCCTGAGAAAAAAAACAGGAAATGACATCACCATAGGAAATAATGTCGCCTTAGGAAATGACATCACCATCCCAACACAAACACAAACATATAAAATAGAAAGCAGGCAACACCACCAGTGCTTCATTTGGAGGCTCACTGAAGATGTTACGTAGTATGGTGACGAAACGGCTGAAATCGAACCTTCCAGCTCAGCCAGCAAACCAACATCCAGAACCTCAACCTGAGCTACAAATCCTCCCAAAACTCAGTGTTATATATTAGTAAAACACTAGTTCTCAACTGATCCAATGTAACTTCACTAATATAGATCCAACATATATTGGCAAAGGCAAATCCATCAAAACCAAATTTCAGCCCACTCAAAGTGGAACACTCAAAATAATGCAGCTGCAGAGAGAATCCAAGCTTTTTGCTGCGTGCGCGCGTGCGCGCACGCACACACACACAACGCACACACACACACAACATATATAATATATATGCACACATACACACAAATACAACAAAAACGTACACACATTGGGAGCTGTATTTATGGGCTTCAACGTTCAAGTCCAAATTCCAACTGAAAGCGAAACTGAAATCCTGTCAATGTGCAACTGATCCCATCCACGCATACTTGTTTTGTCTAATTGGAAAGAAAAACACGCAGGAACTTAAAGTTGTCGACCCACTGTTTCGAAGAAGGCAATGGAAGAGAAGCAACACAGAAGAAATCTCTCTTTAAGGCTCAGTACCGACCTAATGGAATCTCTCTCTAAATTCATTGCCACTTTGTTTTCGGCATCATTTATTGATACTCTACAGCTGACGCACAACAAAGCAGTCCTGCATTCTAGCTGAATTCATTTTATGCTTTGACCCCCGAGGTAGCCTCATTCTCCAAGATTGCATGCACTCCTGGACCAATTCTATCATCTCTCCTCCTTTTGTATCGTTCTGGTTCCCTTGAATCCAGGAATATTTATCACCCAGTCTTTCCCGTCCTTGAGTCAGATCTCTGCTGTCGTCATAATGTCTAAATTACATCGCACTGTGCCTGTGAATCTCTAATCTTATTTGCTGTACCTCACACATTCACAAAAATGCCCCGATAGTCCCCTGATTAAACCTTCATATTTTTCTTCCTTTCTCTGTCTTTACTGATCAGCTCGTTGTTGTTTACGATTGTGCCTTTTGCACCTCGAAATATTTTGTGAACCCTAATCATCCTCTGCTATTGTCCCTTGGTTCTCAATCTCTGAGAAGTTGCTGTAAATCTTCCCAAACGGGCTAGCAAAATAGCCTGCAAAGATCACAACTCCTCCATCTTGCCCAGAACCAGACCTAATGTCCCAGAAAATTCAAACCCTCTTTCCTGAAGCATCTTTTAAATCACACATTAAATGATGCTGAACATATTTTAAAGATATTTCTTGTTGGTCACATGTATTATGACAACTTTTTATTCACTGACGAATCCTGCACAGGCTTACAGTTAGGACCCTCACTGATTTTTCAGTGCTTTTATCCTTCAGCCGACTTTAATTTATGCATTGGAAATGACTTGTGGACTTTGGTATAGCTTGTGGTAAAAGGAAAAGGGCCATACAAGCTTTATTTGTTTGGGGCCAAGTGTAGGCTGATTCTTGGGTACATAGTGACCTTGGAAAGAGCATTGGGTTTAAATAGATAACAAGATTGGCTGCAAATGAGGTCCTTACCTGGAATTGGCTGGGCGAGTCTGGCCTACATTCCAATGGAGTTGTTTAATGTTAACTGAGGTCCAGGAAAGAGCCAATCAGTCTATCAGGATGCAACCAGAGTTAAAGTTGTTTTTCTTGAACTGTGTTATACGGGAGATGATTTTTGCTGCTGCCGAGACAGCATGAAGGTTTGAAAACTCCTTGCCTAATCTGCCACACCAGCTTCTGGAAGAGGAGAAATCTGAGTTCTGGCTACATTTGCTTGGCTAAACTGAGAAAGTGATCCTGATCAATGTTCCAGAAAATCAACCAAGGAGCCCACATTTATGCTGACGAAACAAAATATCGCGCAAGCCATTTAAGTAATCT